>NC_079907.1:18742999-18836933 GCF_024868665.1 Triplophysa rosa | reverse complement strand
TTAGATTCAATTTATTGTCATTGCACATGTACGCAGGTACAAGGCAACGAAATGTGACCTCTGCATTTAACCCATCCAGAGAGTAGTGAACACACGTACCCCCGGAGCAGTGGGCAGCTATCACTGCAGCGCCCGGGGAGCAAGTAGGGGTAAGGTGCCTTGCTCAAGGGCACCTCAGTTGTTACCCGCCGGCCCTGGGAATCGAACCAGCAACCTTCTGGTAACGAGTCCGACTCTCTAACCATTAGGCCACAACTGCCCCAAATTAGTATGGCATATATTAGTATGGTGTTCCTAATAATCCTTTAGGTGAGTGTATAGACCTATATATTAGACAGCAACCTGTCATTTAAAAATCACATCTCAAATGTCACAAAAACAGCCTTCTTCCACATAATATTTTATGTGTTGCTGATGCAGAGAAGCGTATTCATGCATTTGTAACCTCAAGACTTGACTACTGGAATGCACTGCTTAGTGGTTGTCCTGCATCATCAATAAACAAACTACAGTTAGTTCAGAATGCAGCTGCCAGAGTTCTAACCAGGTCCAGAAAATACGATCACATAACCCCAATGTTATCGACCCTTCACTGGTTACCCATTAAGTATCGTATTGACTTTAAAGTTCTTTTAATCACTTATAAAGCCTTAAACGGTTTAGTCCCTACCTTTATAACAGAGCTTCTACCACACTACAACCCATCACGCTCTCTAAGATCTCAAAACTCCGTACTTTTGATAACACCTAGAATAACTAAATCCACCAAAGGGAGTAGAGCTTTCTCATACGTAGCACCTAAACTCTGGAATAGCCTTCCCGATACTATTCGAGGGTCAGACACACTCTCCCAATTTAAAAAACACATCTTTTCAGCCAAGCATTCACTTAATGCAAAATATGCTAAATAAACCACCGGGAGACTGCATTTATTAGATATTATTTACTAGAATAATCTTGCTTGTTCTATAAACACCATGTACTGTGCTATGTTTTACCTTTTTTTTGTGTGTTTTTCAGTTTTTCTTATTTTCTCCAGTAAAGCTGCTTTGGAACAATGCACATTGTGAAAAGCGCTATATAAATAAAATTGAATTGAATTGAATAATGGACTACTTGCACGTATGCTCGTGACGTACTTCCGACTTGAAATCGTACGGATCACTTATTTCCGGTTTGGCCTCCATTGTTTTGAGTTGACTGAAAATGATAGGAAAAAGGGGTACTTTTCGATTTCAGAAACAGCAGAGTAAATACTGGGAAAACTGTTGTGTTCCACCGTGTACAGCTTCTTCAAAGTTTAACAGAACTTTAAGTTTTCACCGTTTTCCTGCCGATATCAACCTTAGAAAACGGTGGCTCGTGAACATACGCCGAGATTAATTCTTTCCTTCCAGTCGTTCTAGGGTTTGTGGTAAACAGTTTAGACTTGGGAAACGCAGCCCAGCGTTGCATGTTAATTTTAGCGGAACAACAACCAAAGAGGCTTTGCAGGAGCACATTACATTGTAGCTATCTAATAGTTTATATAGGAATCACAGTTAATTTGAATAAATACAGATTCTAAATTCAGAGTGACAACTGTCCAATACATCTGCAAAGCACTTTGTTAATAGTTCAAGAACAGGAACACGTTTGAACACATGTAATCGCCTGAACGGGTGTTGGAGAACAGTGAACCCTGAGTGTGTAGCATACTATTAAGCTGTGTGGTGCCTCATTCTTCGTCATTGACCCAAGGCTCTAACACGGATCTCCCCTGACAACCTGTCTTTATTTGATACTGACATAATAACACAGAAACATCACAATTAACGTATTTGTGTTTGTTTGCAGTTGGCTAACAGTTAGCATTGTATGTATGGTGACAATACTTAGTTTCTTACCTTCATAGCAGTGTATGTATGAGGCTGCGCACAACTTAAATCCCTTCTCCAGCTTGCTTGATGGGGCTTTGCTGGATTTCTTGCAAATTCGATGAACATCATTTACATTAATCTTCGGGAGATCCCGGAGACAGCGGGTGTAAAAGGTAGCCATTGGTAAACCGGAAATAACTGAGTCGCACCGAGAAGAATGCAGAAGTCTACATGCAAGTAGTCCATTATCTCAGCCATAGTTACTGCCAACTTTTTATGTAATGTCCTAAACTAGAGCTAGTAAATTAAATATTAATTTAATTTCTGCAAGTACAGAACACAAATGTTTTTCTAAGCAATAATGCAATTTTACAGACTTGACCAGAGTTCCCTTTCTGTCGGTCTCTCGACGTTGTGTCGAACCGACAGAATGGGGTTTGTCTTGAGAACCTATCATCTTCTGAGTATTTAGAAAAGGCCAATGAAAATTGGCGAATGAAATTTGCATGCCGGACTCCTCCCCGGATGTCCGGGTATAAGAGGGAAGCCGGCGTGCTCATTCATTCACCTTTTGTTCTTCAGAGCCTACGCATCTGATGAGCTTCTCTACGATCTTTGGTGATAATTTTTCTGCTGGAATCTACGACGCGGACAGCGTACGGTCGTAGCGGACGGCAAATTTCCTTTCTAAAAGAGCAAATTTCTCCAGCGTGGCATGTCCCGCTGTTCTCATGGGTGCAACACACTCATCGAAGAGGGGGACGGACACGATGCCTGCTTCCAGTATGCTGGGGCAGACGTTGTGGATACGTCCTGCCCGCACTGCGGGCGGTGACAATTCAGACGTTGCGTCACGGGTGGCTGTGTTCCCACAGGACTCAGCCACCACCTCGTTTGCTCCCCGTTCCGTGGCGGCAGGACTACGGCCCTGCCGTCCGCTACGGCAAGCAGCGAGGGTGATATGAGGATTACTGTGAGCGATAATCCGCCAGCCACTGGCTCACGGACCGTTCACACCTCGTCTCGCTCGTCTGACCGTTCCCCAGGAGACGGTCCGCCGTCTTATTCCTCAATCACGTATTCGGACACGATGCGTGATGATGAGATATCTCTTGCAGCATCGGGGGGTGACATACTGCCATCCGACTCCGACGATTCCTCGGGCTCCCTCCCTCGGGGGGTCGAGCCCAGGAAGAAGCGGACGTCGAAATGTCAGCCATGCTTTCCCGGGCCGCCGTGAGTGTTGGGTTGCAGTGGCACTGCCTCTCCCGGCGCTCGCGGCTGGCTACATGGTGCCTCAGGTTTGAGGCCCCCAGTGCCGTGTTTACCAGAAGTGCATGAGGAACTTAGTAAGACCTGGAATGCCCCCTTTCCGGCACGTTTCACGTCAAACAAAGTTCTGTCACCCTCTCTTCCCTCGAGGTTGAGACAGCGGGAGGATACGTCGTTCTCCCCCAGGTGGAGTATGCCGCCGCGGTGCACTCGTGCCCGTAGGCGGCGGCCACCTGGGGGGGGGCTCGACGTAGACTCCCATCCAAAGCATGTGGGGTCTCGGCATCTCTGGTGTCGAGAGCTTACATTGCGGCGGACCAAGCTGCCTCCTCTCTCCATGCTGTGGCTCCTGCCAGGCCAGGGCGTTGAGAGAGCTCCACGAGGGTAAGACCCAACCCAGCGCTTATGCAGGAACTCCGCGCCGCCACCGACCTTGCTCTACGGGGCGACCAAGGTGACCACGTGGGCCCTGGGTCGGACGATGTCCACACTTGTGGTCCATGAGAAACTCCTCTGGCCGATCCTTGCGCAGATGAGTAACGCCGAGAAGGTCCGCTTTCTCGACGCACCCGTCTCGCAAGGGGGGGCTGGTTGGTGTTACTGTCGAGCCGCAGCGGCCCCGCTCACCCCCCGCCCGTCGGGGGGCGCGAGACCCGCAGGCCTTCCCCGGAGGGTTCTCGACAATAAAGAAGCAGTACTCCGTGCCGCGACTCAGCCACCTCGGCCGTCGAGTCCTGTGCACTGTCTGCTTCCCAGCAGCCCTGGTCCTTTTCGACGCCCTCCAGCTCTGGCGCTCCCCACTCAGGCGGCCCCCCCTGGAGGAGACAGCGAAGAGGAGACCATCGCCCCATCAGCAGCCGCGGCAAAGCGACCCTCATGGGAAGACCTCAGGGGGATCGAGGCTACCATTGGGCCCGACCCAGCCACATCGCTGGGAAGTCGGATAGGGACGGATCCTGCCCCGTCTCTCCATCTGCTGGCCCCATCCGGGGGGCTAGCGCCCACTTACGCTCTAAGGAGAGTTTCCTCTCTCTCTGGGTTATCACAGCCGCTCCCACCCTCTGCACGACGGTGAACGGCAAACTCGATGTTGCGTCATGGCGAAGCGCAATGTCGAGTATAAACACCAGCCCTCAGCACTCTGTCAGACAGTGTGTTGAGCTGCGCAGTCGCCAGGTAGGAAAAACAGCAGAGCCAATCTCCTCCCTGGGGGACCTCCCCCGGCAAGGAATCCGTACTGCTAGCCATCGAACCACCCCCCGGGGGACGATGAAAAAGATCGTACCTTTAGTCCCCCTGTCTCACTCTGGGAGCCTGTCCGGCTTCCCAGACTGTCAGGCTGGCTAGGGAAGACGATCCGTCTCGGCTACGCGATCCAGTCTCCTCACGCCCGCCAAGTTTCAGGGCATCCGATATACCTCAGTCAGAGGTTAGGATGTTCCTGTACTTCGGGCCGAGGTCGCCACCCTTCTGGTGAAGGGAGTGATCGAGCCCGTCTCACCAGCCGAGATGTTCAACGGGTTTTACAGCCTGTACATCATTGTCCCCAAGAAAGGCGGGGGGTTGTGCCTTATCTTGGGTCTGTGTGTTCTGAACAGGCACCTCAAAAGCTGCCTTTCAGGTTGATCACGCAGAAGCGCATCCTGACGTCCGTCAGGTGTCAGGACTGGTTCATGGCAATCGACCTGAAGGACGCGTACTTCATGTCTCGATCCTCCCTCGACATCGGCCGTTCCTACGGTTCGCGTTCGAGGGACAGGCATATCAGTACAGGGTCCTCCCCTTCGGTCTGTCCCTGTCTCCACAAGTCTTTACGAAGGTCGTGGAAGCCACCCTCCTTCCCCTTAGGGAAGGAGGTGTGCGGGTACTAAACTATCTCTACGACTGGCTCAGCTTGGCGCACTCTCGAGATCTGTTGTGTACACACAGGGACCTGGTGCTCCGGCACCTAGATCGGTGGGGCTACAGGTCAACTGAGAAGAGCAAGCTCTCCCCAGTGCAGAGCGCCCTCTTTCTCGGTATGGAACGCCACTCTGTCCTCATGAGCGGTGGGGCTGGTCCCCTTCGGGTCGATGCACATACGACCGCTCCAACACTGGCTACAGAGACAAGTTCCTTGGAGAGCGTGGCACACCGGCAGCAGGCGTATGGTCATCACGCTTTTCTGCCGACACACCCTAACCCGCTGGTCTCCCATGACCTTCTTGCAGACAGGGGTCCCCTTAGGGATGCCTCCCTGTAGAGTTGGGGTGCCGTGTGCAACAGGCACGCAGTGTCAGGGCGGTGGACGGGCCCCCGCCTGCGTTAGCATTTCAACTGCCTAGAGTTGTTGGTTGTGCTACTTGCATTGAGGAGGCTACTACCTCTCATGCAGGGCAAGCACGTGCTGATCCGGTCGGACAGCACAGCTGCTGTGGCGTATATCATTGGTGCATTGGCTCACGGCAGCTAACATGACTCGCCCGGCGCCTCCTCCTCTGGAGTCAGCAGGTGATCAGTTCCCTGCGAGCCATACACATCCCAGGCGTCCTGAACCAGACAACCGATGCGCTCTCTCGTCAGTCGACGCCTCGCGGAGAGTGGCGACTTCGTCCCCGTGCAGCCGGCTCATTTGGGAGCAGTTCGGCCAGGCACAGGTGGTCCTGTTGCCTCCCCGGACTCCACCCATTGTCCGCTTTGGGACTCCCTGTCCGAGGCAACCCTTGGCACGGATGCCCTTGCGCACAGCTGGCCGCGGGACAAGCGGAAGTATGATTCCCCCCAGTGAGCCTCATTGCACAGGTCCTGTGCAAGGCCAGGGAAGAGGAGCATCAAGTGGTACTAGTTACACCCCTTTGGCCTAACAAGGACTTGGTTCTCGGAGCTCTGACAACAACTCCCCCCTGGCCGCTCCCCCTGGCGAATTGCTTCACCAGGGGAAGGGGCACATTACGGCATCCCAGGCAGAACCTGGTCTCCATGTCTGGACGGGACGAGGAGATCCTGAGTGACCCACCCCCGGTCTGGTTGGGACATCACTCAGGCTAGGGCTTCGGCCACTGGGCGGCTATACGCCCATAGGTGGCGCCTCTTCTCATCCTGGTGCTCTTCTCGGCGAGAAGACCCGCAGAGTTGCTCAGTCGTGTATGAGCTGTCCCTTCCTCAAGAGAGACTGGGGAGTAACCTCTCCCCCTCCACACTGGGAATGTATGTAGCCGCTACGGCCGTTCATCATGACCCAAGTGCTGGGTAGCCTCTGGGACAGCACGACCTGGTCATTAGGTTCCTAAGGGGCGCGAGAGGGTGACCACCTTATCCGCGCTCCGTACCCTCTTGCAACCTAGGCCCAGCCCTCTTCGAGCCTCTTGGGGTTGCCGCTCTTTCTCAGTCTTGATAAAGATGGCTTTCCTGATGGCGCTCACCTCCAAGAGTGTAGGGGATCTGCAAGCACCCTCCGTGTCCACAGATTGCCTAGAACTCGGGGCCGGGATTCTCACGTTATCTTGAGACCCCGCCCCGGCTACGTGCTCAAAGTTCCCACCACTCTTCCGAGAGACCAGGTGGTGAACCTGCAGGCGCTCCCCACCGGGGAGGAAGACCCAACCTTTCCGTGTTGTGTCCAGTACGCGCACTGCGCCTCAACTTGGACTGCACGCAGAGCCCAGAAGCTCTGAGCAGCTCTTTGTCTGTTTCGGAGGTCAGCAGAAGGGAGGGCTGTCTCCAAACAGAGGCTGGCACACTGGATCGTGGATGCCCTCGTTAGGGCATACCGATCTCAATTCGCCCCTGCCCGTTGGGAGTGAGGCACACTCCTCATGGGCACTGGCTCAGGGCGCCTCTCTAGCAGACATCTGCAAAGCTGCGGGTTGGGCTATGCCCAACAACTCCGTGAGGTTCTAATACCTACGCGCAGAACCGGTGTCAGCACGCATCCTGGCAAGGTGTAGGACCGGCAGCCGGTAGGGCGTACGCCTGCGAAAGCCCTTCCCCCTTCCTTAGGGGGATCAGCGGCTATTACGCCTCCCCTCTTTCCCCCACTGGGTAAAGAACAGGCATTTTATCCATCACTAGCACCTTCCTCGGGGCAGGCTGGGCAGAGCAGCCCTGCCCCCTTAGGCCGGGGAACAGTTGAGTTATCTCCCACATAGCTCTAACCGGACCTAGTGCTCCAGACGTGGTAACCCCCCCTCCGTGGGCTGTTCCGTCTGATGTATCCTCATGAATGGTTCCCACCTTGGCAACCCATGACCTCCCCAGGTGGACTCCCACCTTGCGGTTAACTCCTGCAGTCCGCACATTCTTCCCATGAGTTCTCCCCTGATGGTGAGACCATGTGGTGTCTCCACTAATTCCTCCCTACGGTAGGTAGTGGCCTCTGCAGCGTTTTTCCCCCCCAGGGGGGAATAATGCTTACCCAGTGGCCCGTACGGTGCCGGGCGGCTTCTCGCCATTTAGAGAATCAGGCCTCCGCCCGTGACGGCCGGCGTTAGGGGGCTTCCCAACTTTTTGTGGAAAGCTCTGGGTCCCCCTTCCTCTCCACTGGAAGGTCATAATTTCGCGTTAGCGTGTTCGTCTGACTCGCCCAGGCCAGTCAACGTCGCTCCGCAGAGATTGTGACGCGGCTCAGTGCTGTGGCGTTTTCCATAGGAACCCCATTCTGTCGGTTCGACACAACGTCGAGAGACCGACAGAAAGGGAACGTCTTGGTTACGGATGTAACCTCGGTTCCCTGATGGAGGGAACGAGACGTTGTGTCCCTCATGCCACAACACTGGCCGCCCACCCCAGCGGTCGGGGGAGGATGCTTAGGCTCCTCAGACCAAAGGTGAATGAATGAGCACGCCGGCTTCCCTCTTATACCCGGACATCCGGGGAGGAGCCCGGCATGCAAATTTCATTCACCAATTTTCATTGGCCTTTTCTAAATACTCAGAAGATGATAGGTTCTCAAGACAAACCCCATTCTGTCGGTTCGACACAACGTCTCGTTCCCTCCATCAGGGAACCGAGGTTACATCCGTAACCAAGACGTTTTCATGAGACATTTTACTCTAATGTCTGAGACCTGACTGGCTGGGGGTGTGCAGTAGTTAGTTTTTCAAGTCTTACCATTATAACAAACAATGGCCATGTTCTTCGACACAAAACACGTAGGACTGTCATGATCCTGCCACAAAACTAGAAAAGCATGACAAAGTGAGGCAGGATCATGACATACAGAGATGATGTATGGTCCAGTAATACTAAAATGTGTTGGTGTGTGAGTACTTTTTACATGATATGCCTCTATGATTTGTTACTTTCAGACTTATAATACAGACAAAATAATACCTTGCCTTTTGCCAGTCATCAGTTTTTTCAATAAAAATAACAAATAGACTAAAACTGAAATAGATTGTTGGTTATGAATTGATTTGAGTATATGGATATTTGTTGCATGTATAGAAGACCTGATTTGGGTTTAAATTGGGTCTAAAAACAGCAGATATGAATGCGTGTGTAAATGTGTGTGTGATGACTGACAGCTCTGTGTGTGTCCACTGAGACGGGCTGTTGAAATGAGCTCTGGTGCTCAGGGCTTGGCATCATCTCTCCCTTCCAACACCCTCAACCCACAAAAGCCAACGGTGTCTGCTGCCAATACTCTCTGCCAGACCCTTTCAGCCTTTCCCTTCAGAGGACCACTAAAGAGATTTCATATATGAAGAGGACATGTGACCATGATCCTTCAACTCTGGATCCTTTACTGATCCTTAAAACACAATTTCTTTTGCTAAATCCTTTCATTTGTCTTCACGCATGCAACATGTGACAGTCATATAAATTTGAATGTCACAATCTGTTTTGATTGAACTCATATGAAGAACCACAGATAACATTTTTTTTAATGTCACAGTTCTTTCTCATAGACAATAAGATTACATGAAGAGCAAAAGTCTAATCTGCATCTCAGATATTCCTATTAAGAAAAATAAACAGAAATGTGACAAATGTCTCTGTCATTAGAGTTTCAGAAGAGATGTCAACAATTTGTCAAGCTGAGCTCAGATTTGTCAAGTCTGCAATCAAAAGGCAATATTATTTAAGTTCTCAATATCAACTCAAACATGTCTCATCACATTTACTCAAATCCAGGTTATTTTACCTCAACAATCTGCATTCATTTACACATCCAGACTCTTCATGCGTTTACACCATTACACTCTAATTTGATTCTCATTTTAATTCTCATAAGCAATTTTAGGAGAAACATCTGAGACTTAACTGATACTTGAAAAATGAAGTACGACTGAGCAATAACACTCATCTGGGAGAGCATCTGTGGTGAAAATGACATGATGGAACACCTCAAACATTTTGGAAAATGTTTACAGTGTAGAAAACGTGTCTAATGTCATAGCAAATATTTATTGTAATATTATGATATATAAATGAAGCACAGGATAAATGTATTGTGGAATGTTTTTTTCCCCCAAATGTTTAAGATGAAAAAACAACAGTTGTAAATAAGGCGTGTGGTAATGTGCGCTGGTGCTGTCTGTAAATGAAAGAAACCGTGATGATGTTGTAAAACAGGATGGTTGATGTGCTGGAATGATAAGCTGTGAATGTTGTGTAGATTGATGACAGCCCTTACAACATAAGAGCTCCATTAGAAAGTGCTGTCTGATTGGTATGCATTAAAATGAGTCTTTAGAATAGCATTAGGAGTGAGCTTTTAACCTCACACTGAACCTCCATCCGTAATTAAAACTGTGATTAATGCAACTGATTATCAGGTCACTTCTGCTTCCATATGCCAGTGAAGCCAGCAGAACCACTCTCAGAGAGAGAGAGAGAGAGAGAGAGAGAGAGAGAGAGAGAGAGAGAGGGAGAGAGGGAGGGAGGGAGAGAGGGAGATACTGTATATATGATTACAAAAAGACTTTCCTTTAATTTTCTCAAATTAATTGTGTTAAATCTTTTGATCTGTAGTGTATATAAACCTCTTTGGAAGTATACATTATCATATTTTAGTTTCAAGAGTGCAAAATATTAGTGCAAAATATTATTAGAAATATATGAATTCATATTTACAAAAATGTATTTAGCAAATGGTTTTATCAAAAGTGACTTTTTTTAAAGCTGGAGGAATGGGAAAATGAATTACAAAAAAATACACCCATTTTTTAATATAGAAACCGAGACAGTTAGGGGTTAGTCCTGTAAATTCAGAACAGGTCTGTTTTTACTTCACATGAAGAGTTAAAGCCACAATATGGAATTATTTTGTTATGAAATATCCAAAAATCACTTGCACAATGTGATATATTTCATGCAGTTGTGTACTTACACTATCCCAAATGTTCCCAAGAATGTGCAAATCCAGAGAAATTCCTATTTAAAATAATGTCCCGTCCCAAAAAAGCGTAAACGTAGGTCAAACGAGGCAAGCAGCTTATGGACAAACGAAGAAATTAAACAAGGATTAATATCGCCGTGGCGTTTTCTAAATGGAGAGAGCTTCGCGACCAACTTGGACTCGACAGAGTCTCTCGCTAGAGGTCTGCACTGGCTTTAAACGAAACCGGCCCGTACCCGAGATTGTTTAACCCGACCCGACCCGGCCCGACCATTACAGTTACATTTTAAGCCCGAACCCGACCCGAACCCGAAGTGCGTTTAACAGCAAGCTTTGTTGAAACGTGCTGCATTTTATGATTGCTTGCGATGATAATTAAACAAATAGCTACATGTAAGCAAACACAGTTCATCAAGGCATGGCGGCCCCCTCAGCAGTGAACACACAAGAAAAAATAAGAAATAGTACAGACCTACCAATAACGAAACTTTGCTGTGGGTGAACAGGTGTAAAAGTCAAAAATCATTTTTGAATAGACTGTTGGTTTAAGCGCCGTCCTCCTCTGATTAAAAGTTAGCCCAGCTACACTGAAGTTCCCTTTCAAAAGCTACACTCGATGCTGCGTTTCAAACGCTATGGGAGAACAGTCTTTGTTCGACCGGTTGTGAAGCACGTGTGTCAAACACGCCAAATTTTTGGCTTTAAATAACCTCGGCAGGTGACGTGGCTGATTACACCAGCACCTGCAGGTTATAAATACGCATGAAAGCGGACGCATCTTCAGGTTCTTTTGTCTTCAAGGACCGTTTTGTGTGCATGTGTGTGAGGGAGAAGTCTCCCTCGTTTCTTATTTGGCTAAAGAAAGCAAGCAAGCCTAGCGAAGTAGTTTATGTACATTTAGTCACTAAGCACATTGTCACTTAGCCTAAATACATAAACTACATTATCATGTCTGATTCAGATCGGAGATATGTGCCTCCTTGTGAGAGGCTCCTCTCCGATCTTGATAAGCATGAGTTTTGCTTTGAGTGCCTGGGGGCTGACCATGCTGCCCTGGGGCTTGAGGGAGAGTGCAAACTCTGTGATGTTCTCGGCATCCGAGTTCTTCGTGCTCGACTCTCGTTTTTTAAGAGAGACCGAGCCGCCTCTTCCTCATCCTGGGGTTCGCGGTTTGACTTAGCCGAGGCACGAGAGGCGGGACATCGCCAAACCGCGATGTCCTCGCGTCCGAATCCGAAGCGTGCGCCGGCGCTTCTTCGGATCGGGCAGAGGACGAGGCATCCCTTGCTTCTGTGGGGTTGGATAGTGCCGTCTCGGGACGTTCCTCTCGAGACAACGCGGCGCTTGAGGAGCTTCTCGGGGCGGTGACTAAGGCAGTCGACCGCCTCAAGCTCGACTGGCCGCAGGAGCAAGAGGCCCCTAGAGGCTCAAAGCTAGATGACAGATATCTGTCTGGTGGCCGGGAGGGGCCGCAACATCGCGCTCTCCCCTTTTTCGAGGATCTTCACAGCGAATTATCTCGCTCGTGGCAGAAGCCTTATTCCTCCCGTGTGTTTGTGCCATCGACGTCGATTTATTCGACTATCGTTGGCGTGAGACCACGGGGGTATACGACGGTGCCCCGGGTGGAAGAGATGCTCGCGAGCTATCTCTACCCTGGGACATCGTCGTCCCTGAAAAAGCCTTCTCTCCCCACCAAGCCTTGCAGGCTTACATCTGCGCTGGTGGGGAAGGCTTTTCAGGCAGCTGGTCAGGCTGGTGCTGCCCTGCACACCATGGCGGTTTTGCAGGCGTACCAGGCTGACCTGCTGGATGATGTGAGCACTGACGGGGTGATTGATGAGACAGCGTTTGCAGAGCTACGCCGGGCCACAGGCATCTGTGGCTTAACCTCACGGGCATCAAGGACAGGGACCGAGCGTTCCTCATTGATGCCCCAATTTCGCCTTCCGGACTGTTTGGAGACTCTGTGAACACCGTGGTCACCAGGTTCCGGGAGGCGAAACGCCATGAGGAGGCGTTCGTGAGGTATCTCCCCCATCGTGCTCAAGCGTCCGGAGTGTCGGCCACCCACTCCGGACCAGTTCCCCAGTCCCGACCAGGCACACAGTCTCGGGTGGGTCCGGCCTACCTGAGGCGCGAGGCCATCAGGGAGAGTGTGGCGAATCGCGCCCCCCCTCGCAGAGTCAGGGGAGCGGCCCACCACGCCCCTCAGGCCACCTCGGGAGGGCCGGACCTGAGGCGCTTCATCTCTTCCAAGAAGAAGAGATCCTGAGACATGTGTGCCCGGGACTGTGGGGGTGTGCCCCCCCGGGGAGGGGTGCATAAAATTCCAAGAGAAATTAGAGGCTCCTCTTCGGCACCCTCACAGGGCCACTTTGCAATCTCCGCCGCCGCCGGCGTTTCGGGGATTAGCGGTTTCAAAAAGAATGCTAAATGTTCGGTCGTCTCCTGCCAGACCTCAGGACGTCGGGCATTTGGCATCCCCCCAACAAGTCGAAGTGTCAACATTGATACCCCTTTCAGAGAAGCTGGCAGCGTGGAAACTACTGCCAGGTATCTCTCAAATGGGTAGAAATGACTGTAGCCAAGGGATTCAATTTGACAGGATTCAATTTGCATATCGCCCTCCGCGTTTCAACGGCGTAGTTTCAACTTTCATGCAACCGGAGCGAGCGCATCTGTTGGCACAAGAATTACATGCTCTGCTGGACAAAGGAGCCATAGAACGTGTTCTCCTGCCCGACAGAGAGACAGGCTATTACAGCCGGTATTTTCTAGTTCCCAAGAGGGATGGGGGGGTTGCGTCCGATTCTAGATCTTCGCGGATTAAACCGCTACCTGAAGACGCACAAATTCAAAATGTTGACAATCAAGATGATTGTCTCTCAAATTCAGTTGCACGACTGGTTCGTGACGATCGATCTGAAAGATGCATACTTTCATATAGAGATCCTGCCACAACACAGGAAATTCCTGAGGTTCGCTTTCGGGGGCGAAGCCTACCAGTATCGGGTTCTTCCATTCGGCCTTGCCTTGTCACCCCGCACATACACGAAATGCATGGATGCAGCACTGGCTCCTCTGCGACTCCAGCGCATCCACATTTTGAATTACTTAGATGACTGGCTGGTTGTAGCTCAGTCTCGGGAGCTAGCGCTTCGACATCGGAATGTCGTCCTAGCTCATCTCAATGCTCTCGGGTTAAGACTCAATGCCACAAAGAGCGTTCTCTCCCCTACGCAAAATACAACGTATTTAGGGATAATATGGGACTCGACTACGATGCAGGCACAACTGTCTCCAGCACGCGTCGAATCCATCCTGAGCACCCTGAGGAGCATCAGGCTAGGCCAGAAAGTCACTATTCATCACTTTCAAAGAATTCTAGGTCTCATGGCGGCGGCTTCCACAGTGATTCATCTGGGCCTCCTGCATATGAGACTGTTTCAGTTGTGGCTCAAAGCCAGGGGGTTTCATCCAAGGGCCAACCCCCAGAGGCAGACAAGGGTGACGCGCCAGGGGCTTCGCACCCTTTCTATGTGGTTCAGACCTCGGTTTCTGACTTTAGGTCCCACTCTCGGTCCGTGTTGTTGTCGCGAGATGTTAACGACAGACGCTACCCTCATGGGCTGGGTTGCGGTCTTAAATGGCCGTCCAGCCCAGGGGGTCTGGAGAGGTCAACTTCTTGATTGGCACATGAATTGCCTCGAGATGATGGCTGTATTTCGGGCCCTGAAATACTTCCTCCGGTAGTTACGAGGCTACCATGTCCTAGTGCGGGTGGACAACACTTCAGTAGTCTCGTACATAAATCACCAGGACGGTCTGCGGTCGCGCCACCTGAAAAAATTGGCCCAGCAGATCCTGCTATGGGCAGAGGGCAAATTCCTGTCCCTCAGAGTGATTCACATCCCGGGGCATATGAATGTGGGAGCAGACTTGCTGTCCAGACAAGCTGTGACGAACGGGGAATGGAGACTCCACCCCGAGATAGTCAGACAAATCTGGGAAAGATTTTACGAAGCAGAGGTGGACCTCTTTGCTACGCAGGAGACAGCGCAATGTCCCCTCTACTTCTCTCTGACTCATCCAGCTCCTCTGGGTCTGGACGCGATGGCCCATGTGTGGCCCAGACTGCATCTTTACGCTTATCCTCCGATAGCTCTGCTCACAGGAGTCCTGGCAAAGGTCCGTCAACAAGGGTCTCGCCTCCTATTGGTGGCTCCCCGTTGGCCAACCAGAGTCTGGTTCTCGGACCTAGTATCCCTCCTCGACGACTCGCCATGGGCGATCCCAGTCAGGAGGGATCTCTTGTCTCAAGGGCACGGGACAATACTTCATCCTCGTCCCGAGCTCTGGAATCTCCATGTCTGGCCCCTGAAGGGTACCAGCTGAGAGGTGTTGGGCTTCCGCCCGATGTAGTAGAGACTATTCTAAGTGCTAGGGCTCCCTCCACTAGAAGGAGCTACGCCCTGAGATGGAGAGTTTTTGACAGATGGTGCATGGCACACCATGCAGACCCAATTCACTGCCAGATTGTTTCAGTGTTGGAGTTTCTGCAAGAGAAACTGTCCTCAGGAACAAGCCCCGGTACTCTCAGGGTTTATGTGGCCGCCATTTCGGCCTGCCACGCCCTGATTGATGACCCTTTAGTCGCCCGCTTTATTCGTGGGGCGAGGCGGCTGAAGCCTCCTTCTAGACAGACAGTCCCTTCATGGGACTTAGCTATAGTGCTCGAGGGTCTGGTTGGCGCCCCTTTCGAACCTATGTAGTCAGCACTTGTCAGGCTTCTGACCCTTAAGATGGTTTTTCTAATGGCAATCACTTCTCTTAAGAGAATTGGAGATTTGCAGGCGCTCTCAACCTCGCCCTCCTGTTTAATTTTTGCCCCTGGGATGGTCAAAGCTATTCTGCATCCTCACCCGAGATATCTGCCTAAAGTTCCGTTCTCCACCGTGCATCCGGTTGTTCTTGAGGCTTTCTCCCCTCCGCCGTTCACGTCGTCGGAGCAGGAACGATTACACTTACTGTGTCCAGTATGTGCTCTTCGAAATTATGTCCACCGCACCAGCCAGTGGCGTATATCAGAGCAGCTTTTCATATGTTATGGGGGCCGCAACCGTGGGGCAGCGGCCACCAAGCAGACTATGTCACATTGGGTGAGGGATGCTATTGCTCTGGCCTACGAGGCGCGTGGTCAAGCTTCACCTCTAGGAGTCAGAGCTCATTCAACAAGGGGGGTTTCATCTTCTATGGCCTTAGCAAGAGGTGTCCCCTTGCAGCAAGTGTGTGATGCGGCGGGCTGGCCCTCTCCGCACACATTTGTGAGATTTTATAGTCTGGATGTCCATGCTACTCCAGGCGCAGGTGTCCTGGAGTCTACATCCCAGACTCACGTCTGAGACCTCCTCTCGGCTTGTGCACACACACCACACAACCTTGGGGGTGTCCAGACACTTCCAGTGTGGCGGCGTTGGTATTCTCGTTCTCATAGCGTTTGAAACGCAGCATCGTGTGTAGCTTTTGAAAGGGAACGTCTCGGGTTACTTGGCTGTAACCCTGTTCCCTGAAAAAGCGGGAACGAGATGCTGCGCCTCAATGCCTCACTGTAGGCGTGCCCGGACGTCCTTTCAGACAAAGTTGGAACTTGAAGACGCGTCCGCTTTCACGCGTATTTATAACCTGCAGGTGCTGGTGTAATCAGCCACGTCACCTGCCGAGGTTATTTAAAGCCAAAAATGTGGCGTGTTTGACACACGTGCTTCACAACCGGTCGAACAAAGACTGTTCTCCCATAGCGTTTGAAACACAGCATCTCGTTCCCGCTTTTTCAGGGAACAGGGTTACAGCCAAGTAACCCGAGACGTTCCTCTCGCTGCGGCTGCTAACGTGATGCTGAGGATACCACGGGCCAGTCTTGACAAGATCATAATCAGTAATGACAAGATCATAATTCTTCCAGAGTGCAGCTTTCCCTGCATCATTTAGAACTGTAATACGTTTTCCATCGCTAATATTTTGCTTTATCGCACTCATCTTACCATCACCTGCTGTGTTGTGACAACGAAGATAAGAGCGGGAGCACGTGCGCAGAACAGTTTATGCGAAAAGTGTGTTTTCTCTCGTTTTTTGTGGTCACAAGGCAGCAAACACGCAAGCACACGCCACGGCACGCAAACTTGTTTGTATATAGCCTATATATATTTTTAGTTACAAACCCGACCCGAGCCCGAGGCTATTCATTAAACATTAACCCGAACCCGACCCGAAGCCCACGAGTTTTTCGAGCCCCGTCGGGCTCGGGTCGGGTTGCAGACCTCTATCTCTCGCATGTGTTTTAATAGTCAGGTAAGCATTTTTTTTATTGTACACGAAATACACATGCACATATTATTTGAATAGTTATGAATGCAGTTACCCTATGAAATAAAGTATATATCACACAAAAATATGTAGCCAATAACGTTACTTGTAAATACTGTGGGTTCGTTCAAATTTACTTTTTAAACGATGACTGTATGACTGTTTTAAACACGTAAAACTGTGTAGCATTACGCTACCAAATCAATTGACAAAGTCCAATATCAGTCGCGGGCTAACGTAGCATTACATTCCACGTTTCTTGCAAGCCAATTCATTACGATGACATAAAATACAATTCATTCATTACCTCGTCGGTGAACATGACGGGCTATCTCCATATGCTTCTGGGCGGTGAAAATGTCCCATAATTCCACTCTCCTACATAACGTCATTTAGCTTCACCTTTTGTTGTTGCTTCGAAAGTGCACCATCTAGCGGTCCAAATATTCCATATTGTGGCTTTAAGGAAAACTTCAAAATTCATTATTGTAGTGGTCGTCAATAACATCTTTAATTCTTGCATCCATGGGAGAGAACTTCTGTGATTGGTGGATACCTCTTTGAATTATGGGTAATGTCATTTTTCAGCAGGAATTCAGTGATTGAATACAATTGTAAATTAAAACACAATAAAAACACAGACTTGTAACTTGAACAGAAGCATCACTTAACTTCACAGCTTATGCCAGGGCAGACAGTAATAGAGTAATAGACGTTGCCGATATATCCGCATGAAATGTGAATTTTTTTATTAGCGGCATCGGCTTTTATCAGACGGTCGTCGTGGCCGTGACATTGCAGCCAGGATACGAGGAACTGGGGAGAGGAGATGAGGGGCTGGGAGCAGCCACCGCGGTCGTGGCAAGGAGACTGGAGAGGTATAACACGACCGCGGCGTACTGAGGGCGTACCGAAAAGTCCAGCAGCTTGCCTTGCCTGTGGAATTATTATAAGTATTAGTTTGGACTTTGTTTATTTTTCTCCCTCATGTGAAGTATTTTTTTTTATCTCGTTTTATTTCAGTGTTTGCCCCCATCCTGGGATTTTGTTTATTAAAGGTCTTTTGTTTACCTCGGCTGTCTGCATCTGGGTTTTTCTGCCATTTTCATGACAATAATACATACAAAAGTATTATTTGACTCTAAAAATCTTTGCAATTGTACTAAAACAACCTTTTCTAAGGCTTTAGAGATACAAGATCAATTTGAAATAGGTTTATAATTTGACAAGACAGCCGGGTCTAGATTTGATTTTTTGAGCAGCGGTTTAACAATCGCATGTTTTAAGTATTTTGGAACAGTTGCTGTAAGAAGAGACTTATTTATTATAGCCAAAATACTTGGACCAACAACACGAAAGACCTGAAGCAAAAACCGAGTGGGAACAATATCTAGTGAGCATGTAGTAAGTTTTAACTGCTTAATTATTTCCTGAAAAGAACTTAGAGAAATGGTCTGGAATTCATAAAAAATTGGAATTCAAAGAGGCGGAACAGATAAATTATAATTTGGAGGTACTATATGCTGTGTTATGTCAGTTGTTTTATCTGTAAAAAAACTTAAGAAAGTTATTACATACTGCATCTGATGAATTAAGGCAAACAGCACTAGTTGGATTTATAACAGAATTTAAAATATTAATAGTAAGATTTTTTGGTTTATGACAGTTTTTGGCTATGACATCTGAAAAATATTGAGATTTGGCAACTTTTACTTAGTTTACTGATTTATTTACTTGTGTTATTTTAGCCTCTTATTGGTCAATCGGCAACAGTGCATTCTTACAACATGTTCTCACTCCCGACCCATCACAAATTGACATTTGGGAGTGATGATAAAAATCAAACCCCAACACATGTAGACGTTGCAAAATTTCAGATCAAATCCCTTTATTGTCACTCAACCATATACACAAGTGCAAAAAGTGAAAAACTTGGGTGCAGTTCCGACCAACATGGCAGTATGACAGATATGAGACAGAATTGTATATTACAAGAAACAAAACATTACAGTACTTTACAATAGACATTTTCCTGTACAAATTTACACAATAAACATTTCTTTGCAAGTGTTTAACCATAGTATAACGAATGACACATAACTTACATATAACTACATGGCAGAAAATGTATGCACAATGTGCGTAGTGTACATTGATTGGTATGTATTGTGGTATTACAGTAAGACAGTGTATAAATTTGTCTGACTGTGTTCTTATTGGTTGTGCATGCTAGTGGGGGATAAAGTGCAGTGCTAATGAGTAGATTGTGGTAGTCAAGAGTTTACGAGTCTGACTGCTTGGGGAAAAAAGTTGTCACATAGTCTGCTGGTCCGGTCCGGACTCTGCGGTATCTCTTTACTGATGGAAAGAGTGAGAACAGACCGTGACTCGGGTGCCTAGTGTCTCTGGTAATCCTCCTCGCTTTTTTCACACACCGTCTGGTGTAAATTTCCTGGAGGGAGGGAAACTCACCTCCGATGGTGTGCCTGGCAGTTCGTACCACTCTCTGCAGGGCTTTCCGTTTGAGAGCAGTGCTGTTACCATACCAGGCAGTGATGCAGCCAGTTAGAACACTCTCTCTTGTGCCGGTGTAGAATCTAGTGAGGATGTGGTGATTCAGGCCAAACGTCCTCAGCTGTCTCAGGAAGAAGAGACGCTGGTGAGCGTTCTTCAACACAGCTTCGGTGTGAGTGGTCCATGTGAGCTCCTCTGTGATATTGACACCAAGGAACTTGAAACTGTTGCCTCTCTTCACTGGTGCTCCGTTGATGGTGATAGGATTGTGTTCTCTGTCTTTCCTCCTAAAGTCCACCACCAGCTCCTTGGTCTTACGGACGTTGAGAGAGAGGTTGTTTTCTTCACACCAATGTGACAGAGTGTGCACCTCTTCTCTGTAGGCTGTTTCGTCAGCGTCAGTGATCAGATCTACCACCATTGTGTCATCGGCAAACTTTATGATGGCATTGGAGCTGCATGTTGCCACGCAGTCGTGTGTGTACAGGGTGTATAGGAGTGGGCTGAGAACACATCCTTGTGGCGCGCCAGTGTTTATTTTTTTTATTAAATTGCTTGCTAGACAGGAAGTCCAGGATCCAGCTGCACAAAAAGCTGTTTCAGCCCAGCGCCCGGAGTTTCCCATCTAGCTTGGAGGGCACTATGGTGATGAAAGCAGAACTTTAGTCTATGAACAGCATTGTCACATATGTGTTCTTTTTTTCCAGGTGGGAGAGAGCAGTGTGTAGTGCATGTGCAATGGCATCATAAGTGGAGAGGTTGTTGTGGTATACAAACTGTAGTGGGTCCAGTAAGGGAGGCAGAACAGAGCAGATGTAATCTTTAATTAGCCTCTCAAAGCATTTGCTGATGATGGGAGTCAGAGCACCAAGACGCCAGTCATTTAAGCAAGTAACTTTGGGTTGCTTTGGTACAGGTACAATAGTAGACGTTTTGAAGCATGTGGGTATGATGGACAGAAAGGGAGAGGTTGAAAATATCTGTGAAGACTCCGGCTAGTTGGTATGCGCACGCTCTGATGACACGACCTGGGATGCTGTCTGTGCCCGCGGCTTTGTGGATATTCACCCGTCGGATGGATCGGAGTGACATAGCCTCTGTTGCCTTGATCTCAGGGGTTCTCACTACACTGGCGGTGTTACTTTCCTCAAAACGAGCATAAAATGTGTTTAGCTCATCCGGGAGTGAGGTAGCGGTGTTCACGGTAGAGTTTTTATTCCCTTTGAAGCCTGTGATGATGTTCAGTCCTTGCCACATACTTCTAGAATCAGTGGTGTTAAACTGATCCTCGATCTTGTTCTTGTAATGATGTTTGGCTGCTTTGATAGTTTTGCGGAGGGCATAGCTGGCTTGTTTATTCTCATCCGCGTTTCCTGAATTAAAGGAGTCATTCGCCGGAAGTACGTGATTTTCTTTGTCTTTTGTGTGTTATAAGTTGCCCATGCATGTATTAGACACGTGAAATTGCAAAAATTTAAGTGTCGGAACAAAATATGTATTTTATCTACAAGCGAATGCTCACCCAGACCTGCCTGAAACGCATCGTGTAACCACACCCCCACAACTTGATGTCAGCTCATGGAGTGATTTGACTAAAACCGGCCAAATCTACGAGCAAGTAATTTGGGCGGTTTTGTAAATCTCATTGTACCGCCGCCGGACCAGCCATGTCGTGGAGACGCTGTGTGTTCCGTTGCCAAAAGAAAGCCTCTTTGTTTTCTCTGCCAAAAGATGAGTCAACAAAAAACGAATGGTTACATTTTATTTTCAACACTGTTCCAGAGAAGTACAATGAAAAAGTGCTAGTTTGTGCAGAGCATTTTAACGACGATTGCTTCACTAATCTGGGAGCGATCAAGACCGGCCATGCACGGCAGCTTCTGTTAAAAAGTGGGGCAATTCCATCGGTTAAAACTCCGCGAGAACTCAGTTCGCTAAGTTTGTTATCCAGAGACTGAACGTTTGCCAGTAAAATACTGGGTAGCAGGGGTCGGTTTACTCTCCTTCCCCTTTTCTGTCTGCGTTTCCGCGACCGGGCTATCCAGTCAAAGGGCTCCGCTTGCGTTTTTGTAAACAGAGGGTCAGCGTAAAGTGTTTAAAGTTCGGTTTTCGATGTGCCCCTTCAGAACCTATATCCAAAAGTGTTTGTCTGTCATTGGATAATGTCAAACATTATCCAATATAAATAGCATAAGAAAAGTCGACAAAACAAACAAAAAACTACAAAGTTGGTTTGGAGCTTGCGACGCAGCAGCCATACTCGGCGCCATCTTGTTGTGTCTGTTGTACCCCAATTGTGCCCCAATATATAATTTCATAATGACAGTAAAATTTGCGTGCCTGTCGCGTCCGTGTGTTGACGCAGATGGTTTCTCATGAGAAGCCCTGCACGTCGAAAAATGGCACAAAGGGTACCCCACACTGAGGGGCCCTATGTAAATATCTGATGATTCGGGAATGAGAATATGTTGGTTTTTAAAATCGGCATCGGCCATTAAAGAACTTGTGTAGCTCACCCACTATAAACCTCATAATCCGTTTATGGAAAGAATGAATGCTAGTGCTACACCAGACATGACAAAGTGTTTCTTTCAGTCTGAATCAGTGATTGAGTTGTTTCTATACCGTTGTTTTGATATATGCTTTTATCCAGGTCATTTTTAGAAAGATTAAGTACTCAATAATGAAATGTTGCAGTGTGATCCAATTAATAGAAATGACTGTTTCTCGTCAGTGTGATTTCATGGCAGAATCTGCACTTAGAATGTCTTTCACGATGGTGAAATGAGGCTGAACTCGATTTAAACTCAGCATCTTCGTAATGTAAAAATTGTTGTTGTTAATTATAAAAACTGTAATTTGTGCTATGTTCTGATGGGATGCTGACAGCAGGGAGAAATGCAAGTAACCATGTAATTATGCGTGATAAGGCTGTCGTGTTGGGTCGTCCTAATGTAAAATCATTTTTCTGAAGTCACAGCTGTATTTATCCGGTAATCCAGTAAGAATCTTCAACCAGGGTCTTGAGAAGGAACACAAAAAAAAAGAATAGAGGGGAGAGTATAAATGTTTAATTCTTTTCTCTAGACAGAGCTAGTTTGTCAAAGAGAATAACTTCATTTTTCACTCAGTGGAAGATTCTTTCTTTCTCTCTGTGCTACATGCCATGTCCTCTACATGGACAAAAGTTTCCCCAGGAATTGAGAAACAACCCCTTATCTTGTATCAGTTTTTACATCCCTCCACCCACGGGCGATACAGGTCATTGAGCCCTTGTATGAGGGGATAAGCGCTTGTTAGAGCGAAGCGCTGTGGTTTGCGTCAGGCACGAGAGGTCTAACAGTCCATCATGCTCGAGGCTGTTTGGCATCATGTGCTCATTTATATAAATAATTCAGATATTATGATATAATCACACCGAGCAGAACCCAGAGAGAGTGGAGAACATCTCTGAGCCAAACTTCATTTAATGGTGTGTTTTGTATATTGTGCTGCAACTCATATGAAATACTTCAATTCTTAAAAGGAACCTTGGGTATAGAGAGATGTATGGCTTTATATATTAACAATGGCATTGAATTTATAAATGTGAAATTAAAAAAACGTGTAACTGTCACAGTATTCATAAACTTTGAAAAAATATTGTTACTCGGAGTAACAATTTTGATTTTTTGCATCAAAATCCGTGATGTTAAAATGGTTGCACCCTAAACCTGTTCTCTTAACGTTGCAGTGAAGCACACACGTTTTCCATATATAACAGTAAAATATGAAACGTCAAACATAAGATCAGCTATATAAATACACATGGACAGTAGGTGGCGGTATCTCCTCTTGACACAAGCCAGTCTGACTGCCATAAAAGAAGAATGCATTCAGTAAGCGTCTGTTCAAGGTAAACATGCATTAAATCATATCTTTAAACTACTGTCTTTAAGACAGTTAAGACTATTTGAGACATCATCATCCACCATTATCATTTACTTTATACATTATGAGAATATACTTATAAACACAATAATAAATAGCTTGCGGTTTGGATATTTATTCTGTATTAGAGCACACGTGAATATTAACCCCTGTCAGCTAATGATAAAATGCATTTTATAATGGCTAAAAACATTGTGTAAATATTAAATTCGCAATGATTTTGGTTATTAATATGTATGGTTGTATTGTTTCTGACCAACAATATTAAAATGTATGAAAATACACCAAATAGCTTTTGTAGCAAATTAACTCTCACAGTGTACTGTATATATATTCCACACTTTGAGTGTGGATTATATAAACACTATGAGTGTTAATTCGACACACTGGCGATTTTGCTGTTTAGGAGTATTAAAACAAGGGCTGTCACAATATTAGATGTTCACTACAAAATAACCCTATTATAGTGATGCCTAGATTTAAAAATAAATACATAAAAATGCAATCAGTGTTTGTTTGGTGTTTTCTCATTCGTTGCCAAAGTAAGGAGGCAAAGAGCGAGTTTTCATAACCATTGTAGCTCTTAACATAAAATGTTAAATCACCCAATACTGTCACGGTTATTAGTATCAAAATTTGTCATCAACACCGCTACAGTATTTTCTAAGTGAAATAAATAACTACATGACCAGTGGACTTTCCATATAGCATTAGGAGTAGGAATGCAACCAAGAACAGCATGCGAATTCTCTCTTATATCAACATGGCTGACTGTGACGGTGCTGTTAGTCTAATTGTGAGTCCTTGTGGTGAATTTACTAAGTGAAAGTTAGAGAAACTGAAAGCAGGCACGGGAGAATCGGGTCTGTTTCTGACCGTTTATCATGATGGCACATTCATCATCGCAGTATTAGCATGCATAATATCATCTCATGCATTTACTGAGAGCAGAAGCTATAATTTCACTTCATTCGCATAAACAGCAATTTTTGTCAAATGATTTGGAATCAAAGCATATTGTCATCATGTTTGCAACATGACACGAATAATAATTCCTGTCCTAATTCACAAGCCTTTTTGTTTCGTAACTTTAGGATGGAACATTGCATCTCAGAATTATTTCAGATATTTGAACATTTAATAAACAAGTTTGACTTTTCCATGAGTACAAATCATACTGCTACATCACATAATGATGTTCTATAGGGAATTGTGTAATGGAAATTTTATTGCAACAGTTTGGACAGGACCCTTTTCTATTCCAAAAGATTCAAAATAAAGGATTGATTCAGTCTGTGTGGAAGAACTTGACTGATATTTGAACCCAGTTGAGCACCTTTGGTGTGACTTTAAATGCAGCCAAAAACTCATCACTTGACGCCAATGACTTGCACATGGAGTAGAGTCATTTTGGAACAGGAAAAGGCAGTTCCAAACCTATTGCAACAGAGATGAAAACAAAATTTCTTTCAATGCCATTTGTGGAAACACCATTTTGGAATCAACTTTTTAAAATAATTTAATCACTAGTGTGTAATTTCTGTGTGGTAGTATCAGTTATTATTAGGGACAGACATGGGCTAGCTACCCATGTCGGCAGGATCCATTACCATAAGCGTAATGTGTCCACCCATCTATGGCTATGAAAAACACAAGAGAAAGAATACCCTTGGAGTCTGCGAGAGCGGGGGCGCAAGATGACTCATCGGTGGATCACATGGCAACAGACCTCGGAATGAAAATGACAAAGAACCAAGAGATCAGCACAGCAGAAATTGGAACAACAGGACAGAAACTACGGAGATGCATTTGAGGCTGGACAAAGGTAACATCAGAGAAAGGTCTTAAAATACAACAGGGCAGGAAGAAGTGCCTGAGAGAGCTTAGTGAGGGGCCTCGCATTGACCAATAGTTCACAAGAGGTAGGGCAAATCAGTCAGGTGAAGCCTAGTGGCAGGACACGCACTACAGCCCACAGGGTATCAGAACCCCAGACGAAGCCCAACCAGCAATCAGCAACCCGGAGACTACCCAGCCGCAGCAAGCAGTAGAAAGGAAAATGAACGGAAGAAGACCTCAGATACTTTGGTCTCAATCCTGCCACAAAGAATGGGCAACCATTGACTCGGATGTCGTCCAGCTTTTATCAAGCCAAAAAGGAGATGTTGAAAGAAAACTGGAGAAGATGGGGGGAATCATCTACACCTATGGGGTGGAGAGATTTGGAGTGAAAAGCAAGAACCCAAGGTCACAGAAGGAGACGACGGGCTGACCTAAGTCCAGGAGACAAAATGAAATCGACAGACTTGTCAGAGAAAGGAGGAGCCTGAGGAAACAGTGGAAGAAGGCCACAGAAGAGGAAAGGAAGGGCCTAGAGGCACTACAAGGCGATATTAAAAGTCGCCTGGCCTTGTTGCGAAGAGTAGAGAGCTTGAGAAAGCAACATAAGAAGAAGGAGTGAACCAGGACCGCATTCTACAAAGATCCTTACAAGTTCGTCAGTAGCATCTTTAGCAAGGAGAAAACTGGGACCCTTAAAGTACCTATAACAGATACTGAGGAACACCTACGGAAAATGTATTCCGACAATCAGAGGCATGAGCCAATCTCCATTCCAGAGGACACGCCACCAATTCAGCTACCAGAACACCAGATGGACACAAGACCTCCTAAATGTAGCGAAGTTGAATGTGCAGTAAAACGGGCAAGATCAGCTTCAGCTCCTGGACCCAACGGTATGCCATTGTGGTGTTGAGGTACCTTTGGAGATTAATGGCTGTGGAATGGAAAAAGGATGGATACCAAACGTCTGGAGAAGGGCAGGAGGCATACTGATCCCCAAGGAGGAAAAACTCCTCAACTATTCCCCAGTTTCGCCAAATTAGCCTATTGAATGTGGAAGGTAAGATTTTCTTCAGTGTTGTGGCCAATAGACTTATAGGGATTTAATATGATTTCTGAAGAGAAACAACTTCATTGACACCTCAGTGCAGAAGGCAGGCATAGGGGGTTTCTCTGGATGTTTGGAACGCGCTAACATCATCTGGCACCAGTTGCAAATGGCAAAAATATGAGAAGAAAGACCTGCATGTGGTTTTTCTAGATCTTGCCAATGCCTTTGGAGCAGTGCCACATGAGCTGCTGTGGACAGCCTTTGACTTCTTCCATGTTCCAGATCAGGTAACAAAGCTGATTAAGGCATATTTTCAGGATCTCCAATTTTGTATTACCACACAGGATAGTACCACCGCATGGCAACAGCTGGAGGTTGGCATAATGGCAGGTTGCACAATTTCACCACTGGCTTTCACAACGGCAATGTAAATAATAATCTGGGCATCGCGTTGGGTGGTTGGAGGAGAGCGTTTGAAAAATGGGTTGCGCCTACCTCCAATCAGGGCATATATGGATGACATGACAACCACCACAACAACCAAAGCATGTACAAAGTGGCTGCTGGATAAGCACCAGAAGAACATTAGTTGGGCACAAATGGAGGTCAAACCGAGCAAATCCCACAGCATTTCTATTGTCAAGGGCAGGTTTACCAATGACAGTTTCTGTATAAAGGGTGAGCCCATACCAACGGTCACGGAAAAGCCCATCAAAAGCCTTGGACAGTGGTACTCCACAGACCTTAAAGAGGCCGAACAGGTGGAACAACTCAGGCAAGAGACAGCCAGTGGACTCAAGAAAATCAATAATACAGCTCTTCCTGGGAAGCTGAAACTCTGGTGCTTCCAATTTGGCTTGTTTTTTACGCCTGATGTGGCCAATTTCAATGTATGAGCTCACGGTGTCTCACGCCAACAACCTGGAGAGATTGGTGAGTAAAGTCTATTGGTGAGGAAATGGCTTGGGCTACCAAGATGCCTTAGCAACATAGGGCTGTACGGGAATGGTGCTCTCCCATTTCAAGCCTTGTGGAGGACTATAATGCACCAAAACAAGGTTAGAGATGATGCTCAAAGAATCCTGTGATCCCTGTGTAAGAGATGCTGCTCCAACAGTAGTGACAGGAAGGAAATGGAACCCAACAACAGCGAATGGAGATGCAAAGGCAGCTCTCAGACATAAGGAAATTGTGGGACAAGTGCAACATGGCAGAGGGGAACTTGCTTTGGCATCAACCACACCCACGTGGCGAAAAGCGACACCAAAGGAACAGCATCACCTGGTAGTGGAGGAGGTTGGACGTCAAGAGGAAGCAAGTAGATGTGCCAGAGCGGTCTCTCAAGCCCAGCAAGGCCATTGGATGAGGTGGGAAGGCATTGAACGGCGCAAAATCACTTGGAGTGAGCTGTGGAGTATGGAAACAAACAGGCTAAGTTTTATCATAAGAGCTACATATGATGTGTGCTGCCCTCACCAACAAATCAGCATGTTTGGTGTGGACAAATTGTAAGACAATCATGTGGGTTGTAAGAAGAGCTTGACACATGGCGCCACAATCAAGTACTTGTACAACGAGGAGACAAAGACACACTAAACAGGAACCCTGACAGCTATTTCATACTTACAATACACGGCAGTGTTATTTGTTTTACTATATCACATACATCATGTTTTACTGCTGTAATGGGTGTACCGGATAAATAAAAGAACATCTTTTATCTTTTCATCGTCTAATATTACTACAGATAAAGCCATTTCCACAGTGAAAAACATTTGTTTTTATATAACGCGTAAATTAAACTATATTACCTTGGGTGTTTTGTTCGATGATTCAAATAAATCTCAGAAACAATCTCTAGGCTACATGTCTGTTTTATTCTCGACTATTGCAATGTGATTATTTATTCTGTTGCTTGTCTTGTCTACAACATATCACTGAACATGGTGCCATCTAGTGGATTCTCATGAATAACAGACACAAATCATAGATTTCAAATTTCCTTATGACAACCATTAATTTTAAAGTAGCTATAATCGAGACACGAAGCAACTAGAGACATGGTAAATTTGTACTCTATACGTATATTGTAAACCATTGAAATATGTTAAGAAACGTAAACGTGATTGTGCTTTTAATGCTTAAAAAGCGCAGCTCTCCCATTGGGTTCAGTGGGCTTTTAGTGCACTGTTGCCCTCATCAATATCGTGGCGCCATTGACATATCGCAGCAGCGGAGCAAAGCGGCCAATGCGGTGTCTAGTTATATTCAATTCAATTCAATTTTATTTATATAGCGCTTTTCACAATGTGCATTGTTCCAAAGCAGCTTTACAGGAGCAAATAAGAAAAACACAGAAAGGTAAAACACAGCACAGTGCATGGTGTTTATAGACCAAGCAAGATCATTATAATAAATAATATCTAATAAATAAATGAATAAATAAATAAATAAATGCAGTCTCCCGGTGAGCAAGCCAACACTGCACTGCTCTGCTGTGGCGAGGAACCCAAACTCCAATGCTGAATAATGGAGAAAAAAAAACCTCGGGAGAAACCAGGCTCAGCCGGGAGGGCCAGATCTCCTCTGACGTGTCATGGCTGCACTCAGTGACCCCGACCAAAGCCACCGAGCAACGTCCACGAAGAACAGGGAGAGCCCACGAGCCGCGACCCAGGAAGCCCCACCCGCCGAAACCGTGCAGGTCCAACCCGGTCTCATTCCGCGATCAACAACAGACAACAGAGGAACAACCAGGGAAAAGTAGTAATGGCATAATTAACTTAAGTTATATACAGGTGCTGGTCATATAATTAGAATATCATCAAAAAGTTGATTTATTTCACTAATTCCAGACCAACTCTAAGACCAACTTTATGGAGATGCAGATTTCATTTTCCAACAGGATTTGGCAGCTGCACACAGTGCCAAAGCTACCAGTACCTGGTTTAAGGACCATGGTATCCCTGTTCTTAATTGGCCAGCAAACTTGCCTCACCTTAACCCCATAGAAAATCTATGGGGTATTGTGAAGAGGAAGATGCGATATGCCAGACCCAACAATGCAGAAGAGCTGAAGGCCACTGTCAGAGCAACCTGGGCTCTCATAACACCTGAGCAGTGCCACAGACTGATTGACTCCATGCCACGCCGCATTGCTGCAGTAATTCAGGCAAAAGGAGCCCCAACTAAGTATTGAGTGCTGTACATGCTCATACTTTTCATGTTCATACTTTTCAGTTGGCCAAGATTTCTAAAAATCCTTTCTTTGTATTGGTCTTAAGTAATATTCTAATTTTCTGAGATATTGAATTTTCATTAGTTGTCAGTTATAATCATCAAATTAAAAGAAATAAAAATTTGAAATATATCAGTCTGTGTGTAATGAATGAATATAATATAGAAGTTTCGCTTTTTGAATGGAATTAGTGAAGTAAATCAACTTTTTGATGATATTCTAATTATATGACCAGCACCTGTATATATATACAGTATGTCTATGGTGTCAAGCCCACGGTCTGGGCCCTGGGATGAAAAAGGTTAACCGTGATGCGGATAAGCAATAAGGAACAGATAACAACAGGTAAGAGAGAACAGATTATGAATCACAACCCCTGGGGTGCGTTTCTCGAAAACCGACATAACGAACGAGACGTTGTGTTGAGCCGACAGATGGGGTTCGCTCTTGAGAACCTATCAACTTCTGACTAGTTTAGAAAAGGCCAATGAAATTGGCGAATGAAATTTGCATGCCGGACTCCGCCCCCAGATATCCGGGTATAAAAGGGAGACGGCGTGCTGCATTCATTCACCTTTTGGTCTGAGGAGCCTGAGCATCCCTCGACCGCTGCAGCGGAAGGCCAGCGTTGTGGCAAAAAGGACACAACGTCTCGTTCCCTCCATCAGGGAACTGAGGTTACATCCGTAACCAAGACGTTCCCTTTCTGTCGGTCTCTCGACGTTGTGTCGAGCCGACAGATGGGGTTCCTATGGAAAACGCCACAGTGCTTGGTCTTGATTCTCTTACAGCGAGAAGTCGCCCGGCACCGTAAGGGCCACTGGGTAAGCATTATTCCCCCCTGGGGGAAAAACGCTACAGAGACCACTACCTCCATAGGGAGGAATTAGTGGAGACACCAACATGGTCTCACCATCAGGGGAGAACTCATTGGAAAATGTGCGGACTGAGGTAGTTTACCGCATGGTGGGAGTCCACCTAGGGAGGTCATGGGTTACCGAGGTGGGAACCATGCATGAGGATACATCAGACGGAACCGCCCAAGGGGGGTTACCACTTCTGGAGCACTAGGTCCGGTTAGAGCTATGTGGTAGATAACTCAACTGTTCCCCGGCCTAAGGGGGCAGGGCTGTTCTGCCCAGCCTGCCCCCCAGGAAGGTGCTTAGTGATGGATGGAATGCCTGTTCTTTACCCAGTGGGGAAAGAAGGGAGGCGTAAATAGCTGCTGATCCCCCTAGAGAAAGGGGGAAGGGCTTTCGCAGGTGTACGCCCTACCGGCTGCCGGTCCTACATGTTGCCTTGCAGGACGTGGGCTGACACCGGTTCCACGCGTAGGTTGTAGAACCTCGCGAAGGAGATGGGCATAGCCCAACCCCGCAGCTCTGCAGATGTCTGCCAGAGAGGCGCCCTGAGCCAGTGCCCATGAGGAGTGTGCCTCACTCCTAACGGGCAGGGGCGATCTTGAGATCGGTATGCCGTAGCGACGGCATCCACGATCCAATGCGCCAGCCTCTGTTTGGAGACAGCCCTCTCTGCTGACCTCCAAAACAGACAAGAGGGTACAGGGCGCGGATGAGGCGGTCACCTTCTCGCGCCCCTTAGGAACCTAATGACCAGGTCGTGCTGTCCCAGAGGCTTCCCAGCAACTGAGTCGTGATGAGCGGCCGTAGCGGCTACATACACTGCCAGTGAGCAGGGGATGAGAGGTAACTCTCCAGTCTCTCTTGAGGAAGGGACAGCATGTTCCCGATTGAGCAACTCCGCAGGTCTTCTCTTCGAGAGGAGCACCAGGACGAGAAGAGGCGCCACTTATAGGCGTATAGCCGACTAGTGGCCTAGGCCAATAGCCTGAGAGATGTCCCAACCATCGCAGGGGGTGGGCCACTCAGGATCTTCTCGTCCCGTCCAGACATGGAAGTTCCAAGGGTCTGCCTGGGATGCCGTTACGTGCCCTTCCCCTGTGACAGAAGGTCCTCTGTCAGGGGAATCAGCCAGGGGGGAGTTGTTATCAGAAGCACCAGCTCTGAGAACCAAGTCCGGTTGGGCCAGTAGGGCGCAACTAGTATCACTTCTGTGCAACAGGGTCTGTGCAATGCGGCTCACTGGGGGGGAAGGCATACTTCCGCTTGTCCCGCGGCCAGCTGTGCGCAAGGGCATCCGTGCCGAGGGGTGCCTCGGTCAGGGAGTACCAAAGTGGACAATGGGTGGAGTCCGGGGAGGCAACAGGTCCACCTGTGCCTGGCCGAACTGCTCCCAAATGAGCTGGCGCGGGGATGGAGTCGCCACTCTCCACGAGGCGTCGACTGACGAGAGAGCGCGTCGGATGTCTGGTTCAGGACGCCTGGGATGTGTGTGGCTCGCAAGGAGCTGATCACCTGCTGACTCCAAAGAAGGAGGTGTCGGGCGAGTCGTGTTAGCTGCCGTGAGCAAACGCCACCCTGACGATTGATATACGCCACAGCAGCTGTGCTGTCCGTCCGGACCAGCACGTGCTTGCCCCACACGAGAGGTTGTAACCTCCTCGGTGCAAGTAGCACAGCCCACAACTCTAGGCAGTTGATATGCCAACGCAGGCGGGGGCCCGTCCACCGCCCCGACACTGCGTGCCCGTTGCACACGGCACCCCAACCCTGCAGGGAGGCATCCGTCATCACCACGACGTGTCTTGACCTAGGGGGACTCCTGTCCGCAAAAAGGTCATAGAAGACCAGGGGGTTAGGGTGCGTCAGCAGACAGGCGTGATGACCATACGCCTGCTGCCGGTGTGCCACGCTCTCCGAGGAACCCGGCTCTGTAGCCAGTGTTGGAGCGGTCGCATGTGCATCAACCCGAGGGGGACCACCCCCGCCGAGGATGCCATGTATCCCAGGAGCCTCTGAAATTGTTTCAGGGGACCGCTGACTGCCTGAGAACCTTCAGGCAGTTCAACACTGACTGGGCACGCTCTGTAGTCAGTCGCGCTGTCATGGAGACCGAGTCGAATTCCATACCGAGAAAGAGGATGCTCTGCACGGGGGAGAGCTTGCTCTTTTCCCAGTTGACCTGTAGCCCCAACCGATCTAGGTGCCGGAGCACCTGGTCCCTGTGTGTACACAACAGATCTCGCGAGTGTGACAAAATGTGCCAGTCGTCGAGATAGTTCAGTACCCGCACACCTCTTTCCCTGAGGGGAAGGAGGGCGGCTTCCACGATCTTCATGAAGACACGTGGAGACAGGGACAGACGAAGGGGAGGACCCTGTACTGCTATGCCCGCCCCTCAAAAGCGAACCGTAGGGACGGCCGATGTCGAGGGAGGAAAGAGACATGAAGTACGTGTCCTTAAGGTCGATTGCCATGAACCAGTCCTGACATCTGACAGACGTCAGGATGCGCTTCTGCGTGATCCTCCTGAACAGCAGCTTGTGTAGGTGCTTGTTCAGGGCACGCAGATCTCGGTCCCTTTCTTGGGACAATGAAGTACGGGCTGTAAAACCTGTTGAACATCTCTGCTGGTAGGACGGGCTCGATTGCTCCCTACACCAGAAGGGTGGCAACCTCGGCCCAAAGCACCTCTGACTGAGGTACAGAGGATGCCCCGAAATTTGGGAGGGCATCTGGCGAACTGGATCGCGTAGCTGAGATGGATCGTCCTCCCTAGCCAGCCTGACGGCCTGGGAAGCTGCCATTCTCCAAGGAACCGAGACAGGGGGACTATGGGTTTGATCTGCTTCATCGCCCCCGCAGGGGGTGGTTCGATGGCCAGCAATACGGATCCCTTGCCGGGGGAGGGCCCCCAGGGAGGAGATCGGCTCTGCTGTTTTTCCTGCCTGGCGATTGCTGACTGAGAGTGCTGAGGGCTGGTGTTTATACTCAACGTTGTGCTTCGCCTTGGCGCAACGTCGAGTTGCCGTCCACCGTCGTGCCGAGGGTGGGAGCGGCTGTAATGACACAGAGAGAGAGGAAACTCTTTTTGAGTAAGCGGGTGCTATCCCCCCGGAGGGGGCCAGAGGTGGTGAGACGGGGCAGGAACTATCCCTCTCCGATCCCCCAGCGATGGAGTGGCTGGGGTCGGGCCCGATGGTATTCTCAATCTCCCTGGGGTCTTCCCATGAGGGCCACTTTCGCCGTGGCTGCTGATGGGGCGATGGTCTCCTCTTCGATGTCTCTTCCGGGGGGGGGGCGCCTGAGTGGGGGGCGCCAGAGCCGGAGGGCATCGAAGAGGACCAGGGCTGCTGCGAAGCAGACGTTGCATGGGATTCGACGGCCGAGGGCGGCCGAGTCGCGACGGGGGAGGATATGCTTGATATCCTCTGTCTGCTTCTTTACTGTTGAGAACTGCGGCTAGACAGTATCACCAAACAGCCCCCCCTTGCGAGATGGGTGCGTCAAGAAAGCGGACATTCTCGGCGTTACTCATCTGCGCAAGGTTCAGCCAAGGTGCAAGGTGTCTCTCATGGACCACAAGTGTGGACATCGCCCGACCCACGGTCACCTTGGTCACCCGTAGAGCGAGGTCGGTGGCGCGTGGAGTTCCTGCATAAGCGCTGGGTCGGTCTTACCCTCGTGGAACTCTCTCAACGCCTTGGCCTGGCAGGAGCCATAGCGTGGAGAGAGGAGGCAGCTTGGTCCGCCGCAATGTGAGCTCTCGACACCAGTGATGCCGAGACCCCACATGCTTTGGACCGGAGTCTAGGTCGAGCCCCCCAGATGGCCGCCGCCGCTAGTGGGTGGCAGGGCCGTAGTCCTGCTGTCATGGAACGGGGAGCAGACGAGGTGGTGGCTGAGTCCCGTGGGAACACAGCCGCCTGTGACGCAATGTCTGAATCGTCAACCGCCTGAAGTGCGAGCAGGACGTATCCACAACGTCTGCCCCAGCGTACTGGAAGCAGACATCGTGTCCGTCCCCCTCCTCGATGAGTGTGTTGCACCCATGAGAACAGCAGAGACATGCCACGCTGGAGAAATTTTCTCTTTTAGAAAAAAACTCGAACACTTCTGTAACTGCCGAGACGCCCAGGGGAAAGTCGCTGCAGGAAGGGACCGTCCGCTGCACCACGTCATAAGATTCCAGCAGTAAATCGGCGTAGAGATTGAAGTCTCGAAATCGATCAGTGTGAAGTCTCCGAAGAACAAAAGGTGAATTAATGCAGCACACCGTCTCCCTTTTATACCCGGATATCCGGGGGCAGAGTCCGGCATGCAAATTGCATTCGCCAATTTCATTGGCCTTTTCTAAACTAGTCAGAAGTTGATAGGTTCTCAAGAGCAAACCCCATCTGTCGGCTCGACACAACGTCGAGAGACTGACAGAAAGGGAACACCATAGTACGATGCGTCATTGGGGAGCTACGACTTTTTTCCGAAACCATAGTAACTCTGTCAGAGATCAATTGTTTGAACCAAGTTGGTTCAGCAATCTAGTTGATGACACCACACAGGTGGTGGAGTAATGGCGTCTACTAATAAATACGTTCAGATCGAATTAATGTCAAATTCTTGCTGTAAATACTAAATAACACACATTGCATTTAAGGACTACTTTTGTTATTCTATTTTTGTTATCTGTTGTTTTATTTCACAATATTTAATTCATTCATAAGTTTCCTCCTACGTCATTCCGTCCAGGGATTCCTCAGGGTCACAGAGCACGCAGGTCAGGGGCGCCTGCAGGATTTTATCTCAGGGTACGCACAGAACTACCCCCACTCACTATAAAGTGCTCACACATGCAAATACACGCAAATGGCACACAAAATTATTAATAAAAGCTAAACTTTGCTTACCTCTGTGAAGCTTACTCTCCTCCTCCCGGTCGCATAGAATTGTTTAAGCATTTCCTTGCTGTTGATTTTAATCTTGTGATGAATGTTCATTAGGGCAAGTCCAGTAAACCTGTTGTCAGTCATCGTATTGCATAAATATGTCTTCAGGCGTCTCAGTGTGCTAAAAGACAACTCTTCAGAGGCGTGGACACTGGCATAGTTAGAAGAACTTTCAGTACACAATGCAAATTCAGGAAGAATTCCAGTGTTCTTTAACACCTGACAAATGTCACTGCTGCTGCGTGCTGTGCTGTTAAATTGCCTCCACAGGTCTAGTTCAACATCAGCACCATGGATTAGGCATTAGTGCCCCGTACTCCTTTTTTATCTGCTGTCATACTGTGTACGACAGTTCTGACTGTTTGTCCGGCAGCAAATACTGGCCTTTCAGTCATGGGAGTGCCAGGCAAACTCGGTCTCTCACTTCAGATGTGTACTAAGGCAGCTGGACAAGTACTAAGAACTGAGTTTGTTTGTGATGTTGAGACACAAAACAATAAAAGCCCATTTGTTGCTAGATCCTGAGGAAATTATATCCTGCCCTCCCATCAGGGGTTGTTGATGCCCAGGAACCTCTCCCCTCCCCTTCAATCTCTTCAGGCCCTGATCACTGGGAAAATGCTTACACGTTATACTTTGTATCTAATTTATTGTCATATTATGAAGTTTTGATCATCATGTTTGGTATTGTTTTTGAGGTCATGGTGCGATGGGTAAAAGGGTCTAGTTCCTTCAAAGAGTGTATTAGAGCTTTTTAACTTTAGGACATAACCTGCACTTGCACCTGCCCTGATCCCATTTGATGTTCTCTTCAGTCACAAGAAAACAAATAAACAAAATTTCTCACTGACTATTGGATTCTTTGTTACATCTGGGTATATAAGATGCATTGGCAAAAGTAAAAGTCTGTAACCAGAACTTCCCACACTGCAACTGTGTGTCTCGATTTGGAAGCATCTGTAACCAGAACTCCCCACACTGCAACTGTGTGTCTCGATTTGGAAGCATCTGTAACCAGAACTCCCCACACTGCAACTGTGTGTCTCGATTTGGAAGCATCTGTAACCAGAACTTCCCACACTGCAACTGTGTGTCTCGATTTGGAAGCATCTGTAACCAGAACTTCCCACACTGCAACTGTGTGTCTCGATTTGGAAGCATCTGTAACCAGAACTTCCCACACTGCAACTGTGTGTCTCATTTGGAAGCATCTGTAACCAGAACATCCCTCACTGCAACTGTGTATCTCGATTTGGAAGCATCTGTAACCAGAACTTCCCGCACTGCAACTGTGTGTCTCGATTTTGCCAGGTATGATAAACTTTGTGGTTTTATTTTATTCTTATATTATGTTGATCATCTTTGTTTATTAAGTTTGAATTTTCTTTGTATGAGAATTCTATGATTTTAATTAATGTTGTACCTGCCTGGCATAATAAATTGTTATTGTTGATTATATCTGAATGAGTCTGTTATTACTGGTAAATTGAAAGGAGCCTGTTTTGTTATCGCAAAAGCAACATGTCAGGATAGGATTGACTGGAGTTTTGATTTTAAACTAAAAATGGGGCATATTTATTAATGCTCACATGTACCAGAATTCCACCTATCACCTGCCTTAGCAAGTTGCATGATCATTTCTAAAATAACTATTGTTATGTTTCTGAGCAAGTATTGGGCGGCCAGACTTAATGATATTAGTTTACCCGGCAACCTCTGACTAAAGATCAGAACTGACAGTTTTGTGACTGTGAGATCCACGAACCCGGCCGGCGTAAGACTCTGTGCGACTGCAGGTCCGAAACGAAAGGATAGCTATATATATATATAAAGTATGAATATTTACAGATAAAATTAACTATGATCAACAGATACATTGGAAATGTCATATAACTTATTTGATATTATAATAAAATTGGAGTCAGATCGGTCTTAACCACAGAGTCATGTAAATTGAACCAAATTGTAACAGTTTTTAAATAACTTCATGTAGAAATCGCTGAGGAGAAGCAGAACACGAGATCCCTTCAACCACGCCGTTGGATTCCGTCGTTGGGCCAGTGGGTGGTCTTTTACAGATGCGAGGTAATCTATAAATGGAAGGAATAGATTTCGTCACCAATAGTCCTTTGGGGTTGTTGCTGTTGTGTTTGACCTCTTTGTCTCCATTATTACTATGCAAGGGACCAAGGGATTGATATGAAGTTTGGCCGCCAACTCACAAGTTTGATCCCACATTTTTCCGAAAGTCGAATCTTCCCTTTTATTTTGAAGCAGCGTCACTAACCTACTAGCATTACTACCAGCACTCGGTAAATCACAAGTTGGGTTTTGCAAGCTGTGGCTAAGAGGCGTTAGATATTGCAATAAACCCTGGATCACAATAATGCTGATAATGAAATCAAACGACTCCATTGTTCTGCTAAGAGACATCGCTGTATTGCAGCTTCTGGGGTCACCCTCAGTCTTCAGTTGATCCATTGTCATATAGATATTCTCGTAGTTTTGGATGACAGTGCTGATGCACACATCATGCTGAGACCAGCGTGTATCTGAAAACTTTTGTAAATGCTGATTTATGCAGCTGTCACTCAAAAACCTTTGCAGCCGTTTAGGTGAAGCTGATATGAAAGACACAATGTCTTTTACAGCATTCAGTGCATTTCAAACCAACAGGAAATGCGTTGAGTGCAATATTGCCAAATTAAGTGCATGATTTCTGAAATGCACATAGGTGGCAGCCGGATACAGCTGTTTAATGTGGGCTTGAACCACTCACACCTTGCCACTTACGTTTCCAGCCCCATCATATCCCTGTCCCACTATTTTGCTGGGTTTTAATTTAATTTAAATTCTTCTAGCTTTTCTTGCAACGTTTTTGTTAAGGTGTCGTGGGTGGTATCAGCGGTGGAAATGAAACACAAAAAGTCCTCACGAACGGAAAAGTTTCCAGAATCACAATCCACATAGCGGACTAATAACGAGATTTGTTCTGAAATGCTAATGTCAGCTGTTTTGTCAGAGAGCAGAGAAAACCATTGGGCTTGTTTGCATTTTTCAAGAATTGTGTTCTGAATCTGTTTCCACACAATTGAATTATTTCGTTTTGTATTTGATGTCCACAGTAATTTGCGTTTGAAGGTGCAAGATGGATGTACTTTTTTAAGGTTGCATCACCCTCTGCACGAAAGTTAAGAAACGCGTGGACATTGCTGCATTCATCCGTATGACCTCTAAGAGGTACATTTTGCTGTCCAAAAACAGCAATTAAATCAATTATTGCTTGCAAATCATACTTGTTGCGTTCTAGAGTGTCTTGGTGAGAACGGTCTAACACTGAAGAAATCTACTGTTTTATTCCTGTACACACACTAAGAAAATCTGATGCACGTAACTGAGCAATCTGGTGTGCTTGTGTAGATAGATGCTTTGTGACTATTTTTTTACATTACTCCAGTCACTGAGTGGCTTTGTCCTGAGAATTATGTCGCCAGATGAGAAAAGTATTCAGGCAACACAGAGCAGGCCATCCTGTGACATATTGTATCTCAACGTCGGATATAACGTTTCGTTGAAAAACTCAGCAGGGATTTGTCTTTGTTTCCCAAAAAATGAATCTTGATGGAACGACCCAGTCTCTGGGCGGTCTGAATCTACTTTGCAGTGCACTGAGTTTAACGGAATTAGAGGACGATTTAAGATCATCTGCTTTAAATGTGCCTATATCTGACACGTCAGTTACTGTAACTAGGCAGCTAACAGGTACCTCATTTTGTGCCAGATTTGAAAGCACTTACAGTAACTAGGCCGTTTTCGTGTGTGGGGGAAAAGCACCAATTAAACCAAACTACACTAGCCAGTCAGACTTATTTTCGCCCATCCCCCACAAAGTCGACGCACATACACACGTTTGACTTTACAACACACATGCTTGCATACACTTATTTATTCTCATTCTCCCTTGCTTGATTAATAATAAAAAAATAATGAAAAAAAACTGAATTAATTGGTGCCCTTTCATGGTAGGCACAGTGCGTACAGCCATACAGCTGAAGGCACCACTGACGCAGGTCATGATCATGCGCACTTTTCAAACAACAGCGCTTAGTTTTACAAACTAAAATAAGTAAAATTGAATTTGTATACATTTAGAATGATGGATATAGAATGCACTGCATGTTGCTTGCAAAAACTTGATGCATGTAAGTCTACATGTCATAATAATAAGGAACGATTCTTCTAAACACAGCTCTTGACCTGTAGTTTCAACCACGCGACTTTGCAATGCTGCTTGCGATTGTGCACTCAAAGTTGTTTTAAAGTGTCCATTAAAAGTGACTTCTTTAAAAACCTGAACTGCACAACATCTCTTCAATGTCAAAGAATTTTCAAAGAGCTATCTACTGCTGAACCATAGTGCCGATCAGGAACGTGTCTTCTGTTCCTCAAACACACCTTGATGCATGATGGTGGTCGTATGTATTTTTAGAAACCCAGCATGGCCTCTGCCTTGAGTGAAGCTAAAGGAAGTTTCCGTGGTCTCAGCCGAGTAAAATCAAGGTCGGCCCGAGGCGGTGAGGAAGGGAGCCGGAGGTGAAGTGTGTTCCAGCGGCGTGGGCCACACCCACACATCTGCCGTCATGCTGAGCCGCGGCTCCTTTGACTGCAACACGTCACCAAAGCAGACAGGAGAGATCACAGCTGCCGTCTGCTGCGACAAGCGTGTGTTGAGACAATGCGATGCTCTTCTCATGCTGATGTTCTGAAATTAAGCTGCTTCCGACTGAAAGTGATTGTTGGGTGTGTTTTAAAATCCCTTTTATTTCACTGTTTCAATCGACTCATGTCTTCATGTGTGTTCTCAAAGATAATTTACTGCCTATAGAAATCATACTTTTTTATTTCTGTACATATGTTGGTTGTTACTGTAGAATTCATTGTTTCCTGCCTTGACTACAAATAAAGTGCTCACATTCAACTTCTGTCAAACGTTGTCTTTAATTTAAAATCATTAGGCAAGTAAAATCTTAGTAAACGTATTTCCGATTAGAGAGTCTAAATAAATATAATTATAAATAATATAAAAAGACCAGAACCCTCAACGCCCGTTAAACTTGTCCCCAAACAACAAACATTGATTCAAGAAGTGAATAAGCACATTTGTTTATATATTGCTGTGTGTAGAAGTAACATTAGCTGCAGCTAACGTCACGTCAGTTCAGAGCAGGCTAACGTTACACACACAACAGCCGTGCATGCTCTCTTCACAGCGTTCTTGTGAAATACTACTACTTCTTACAATAATAATAATTAATACAGTTATAAGTAAACAAGCACACAGCTCCCCTGAAAACACCACTTACCCGGCAACCGCGAACAGTAGGCTATCCTGGAAATGTGCTAATCTATTGAAGGCGTCTGAACGTGAGGAGTCCTCCCAGATGAGGTCGTCAGGTGAAAGGTCATCACGCGAGTCATTTATTAAGGGTTAAATTATTATTCATTCATTTTACTAATAGTTAGATTGAGCAGGCCTTTACAAGAATGGCCTTTAATTACAAAAATATATCTTTTTTTGCCTTGACAAAAGGGCACTTTCAGCATTAAGGGCCGAAGAGGCAGGTGCTCAAGCTCCCTCCGCCCCACACCCCCATCCCCCCTCCCCCCCTTTGTACGTGCCTGTGTGCCGATATTTATTCAAAAGATTAAATGAACATTTCTTAACTTTCTGAATGTTATTAATTCAGACTAATAACATCAAACTGGTGATGTTTCTCTACATTTTCTATATACAGAGCACAAATTCATTGCATTTTCCTGTCCGCTTTTGATTGACAGGATATATCTGCCCAGGTCATCGGCTGTTTTTAAGCTATACAATAGTGTGAAAAAATGTCAATTAGGGATACTGATTATTAGGGATGTAATGATTTACTCAGCTCACGAAACGATTCACGATTCTGATCTGATAAAAATTTTCAACTGCCCTTTTCTTATTTCTATAATTGTTGCAAAGGGAACAGTATGTTGCCATCCAGTAGAGGGTGCTAAAGGACCAGTCATTACAATCCCGGAAGGACTGTGCGATCTTAGATATAATTATCTACCGTATAATCGTGGATCACATAATGATGCAGCACTTTGCTTACTGTCAGTTTGACAATTCCTAATGTTAATATTGGATTTAACCTACTAATAGTGGTACAAATAATTAACCTTACGTTATACTGTCTTAAACAACGTATTGTTGATATTATCTGCTGCTATTTGAGTTACTTATAATGCGTCACCCATGTTGATAGTGCAAATGTGCTATTGCTAAGAGCATGTGGATACTTATGCTTAGTCTTACATGGTGAGATACACTGTTTTTCTAATAATTATTCATTGTTTGTACTATGTACATACAATTATAGTTACCAGCAGTCTTTGGTAATGTAAATACTTAAAGCTGTTAATGTATTTTCTGTAGAACCACACACCACCTGTCTACCTGTATTGATGAGAAGAGTTGAATTAAAGTCAAGTTTATGAAAACCGGAGACGTGTGCATTCTAACAGATGCCCCACAGTGATCACAACTTTAAACTGGCAACACAAATCTGATACTTTATTACATATGGTCCTTCGAGCCGGATTGGTGATTGCTGTGGATAAGGATGGCTCATGCTCCATTTGGTGAAGACCCTAAACCAGACGATGTTCATCCACGCCAACAAAGATATCCTCCTGTCTGGCTAAAGGAGTACGAAGTTGATCTCCTACACCCAGTAGCTTTCGACAAACTGAGTCAGCACAAGAATGAAGGAGAAAGGGAGATATATGGAGGGATTCGCCGAGATGACACCTCTCCACCAAGCGTACAGCCCACATAATTGGAGTACAGACGTCATGGAGAGAATGCCTTTAGCACCGAACCCTGTTCCCCTCTATGAGAGCACCCCTGTAGCATCACAGTATACTCCGCCTATAATGGAAGTTCTTAAGCAACTGCAGGATGAAAACAGGTGGTTACATCAGACTGTACTGGATATGCAGCGTCATATGGACACTAGCAGAGTTTATCCAGCAAACCCTCCTCCACAACAACCACTTGAATCTTACGCCAGTGCCAGTAGGAGGCAACAATCCTCTCTCAATGTACCACCTCAGTCTGTTTATCAGCCAGCACACGAGGAGAAAGATTGGCCACCACCACCTCCGCCAGTGACATTGAATGAGAGACCAACAAAGCCTATTTCAGGCATCACAGATGTTATGGAGGAGTTAAAGGAACGTGTTCGCCATTTAGAACTAAAATACTTGCCTTCCCCCTCCACACCAAGATATCAACAGCCAACTGACGATGAGGAGGAGTCAGAGTAATGGGCGAACTCATGTAATATTGCTAACCCTCCATTGCCCCCACCAAGGGATTACATCTTCAGTGACTCACGACCACGCAGTCAGGAGAGATCGTATAGAGGCCCCAAGCCACCAATCCCAGATTTCACCAGCAACGACCCAAGAGAATTTGCAAGGCTTCGAATATCTTTTGACAATATCCTCCCCGCTGATGCCACAGAGAGATTTAAGTACCAAATTCTGCTGGACCATCTCAAATTTGAGGAAGCACTTCTAATTGCTGATTCCTACAGTAACTCTTTGCATCCTTATTCAGATACGATGGCCTCTCTCATCCATCACTATGGTCAGCCTCACTAATTGGCATTGAGGAGAATAACAGAGTTAATGGATGGGCCCACAATTCATCCAGGAGATTCAATGGGATTTCGTAAATTCGCAATGAGAATTCGAGCACTGGTTGGAATGGAAGACCGCATTGAACTTCAGTGCGGATCGCATGTTGCCAGATTAAGCAGTAAACTGCCGCAGGAATTCAGAGCCAACTTTAGGCGATACCTTCACCCAATAAAGCGTGGAGTTCCCTTCCTACTGGACTTTGCAGAGTGGATGGAGTACGAACTACAGTTTCAGGAAGGAGCAGATACATTCAACCTTATAGAGAGGCTAACAGAGAGGCTACTAAAAGACTGAAAGAGCGGAAAAGGGATGGCAAATGGGGAAACAAACCAACCACTGTGCTGTTGGGATCTACTCAAACTACTGCCCCTGAGATGCCTTCTACCACAAAGCCTGCTCTACAGTGGCCCGAGAAATCAAGACTGTACTGTCCATATTGTTGTAACAACCTGCACAACCTTGATGACTTTTCTAACTTCTCTCAGCTCACCCAACAACAGCATAAGCAGTGGATAATAAACAATCGTCGAAGCTGGAGATGTGGACGTGTCGTTTAAGAGTTAGCTGTAGCACCTGCAGTGGGAAGCATCTGAGTATCCTTCATGGTATTAACACAAAACCAGAGGAACAATCAAGGCGCAATAAATACAGCGCTGAAACAAACCCTGAATCAACCAATTCCTTGGTTGACATCCTTTATCTAGACCGGAAAGCGGGATGTAGTCAGGTCCTTATCAAGGTCAGCAAGGTGCTCCTAAGCAACGGCACTGATACCCTGGAGACGTATGCCATTTTAGATGATGGATCCGAGCATACCATCCTCCTCCAGCATGCTGCTTTGCAATTGAAACTTCAAGGCTCTCCAGAGAACCTCACACTAAGGACGGTTCAACAGGATTTACGAGTGATACAAGGCTATCCATCCAGAGAGAGTCTACAAGATTAATGGAGCCTTCACTGCAGACCAGTTAGGTTTAGCTGAGCACACTGTCACGAATGGCGGAAGAACCCAAGCGCAGGCAGACGTGAAGGGGTTAAACACAAGACTTTAATACACGAAACGAAAAACAAAACACTTCCCACGGGGGGGCAAAAACAAACTAACAAAACAAGGCACGACACAACGTCTTACAAAAACAAACACGGCAGGGTGACTAAGACTAAAACACAACACTCACATTACACGAACAGGGCAAATAACAGGAACACGGGCTGTAACAGGAACACGAGCAACGACATGAGCACATACACAACGCAATACACGAGCACAGGACAAAGAAACAAGAAGGTATATATAGGGAACACAAACGAGGGATAACGACATGGGGCAGGTGTGGTTAATCAAACACTCAGGGAAAGATCACAAGGAAACGAAAGGAGCGGGGCCAATGACGAGACACTGGAGAGAACGCATATTATTGTCAAAAGGACAATAATATGTTTCTCTCCACACATAACCAAAGACTTTGCCATGGCTCTGCTACAGGACCAAGAAAAACATGACTAAGGAAGCAGAGCCGTGACACACACATACTCTGTGGAACGATTGCAGTGCACATACAAACACCTGAGGAAATTCCCCCTGCAGGAGATCAAATGCCCACAGCCCCTCCTCCTCATTGGTTCTGACTTTCCACACCTAATAACCCCAATTCAACCAGTAAGGTTGGGACCGGTGGCTGTTAGGACCCGATTAGTAGTGATGTTACGTTCTGAGCCGAGGCTTCGGAGCGTGTGTCGAGAAATCCTGGAAGCTTTCAGTGAAGCGCGTATCGAGGCTTGTATCGCTTTAGACCAATGACGTCATAGATGACGTCTGATGCCTCGCTTCCACCCGAGTTGTTCAGTAAGCGGTTCGAATCTTGCCACAACATTTTGACAGCTATATAAACCAAGTACCACAAGCACATTCACTGCCCAGTTAAACCCAGACACTTTCCAGTTTTACAATAATAATATTGCCCCTTCTGCCTATTATGACCAAATAATTGATTTACACACAATTATTTCAAGCCAATAAGTTAATAAGTTAAGCTCAGTGGTAAGAGCATTGCTTTAACAACGCAAGGTTGTGGGTTCGATCCCAGGGGATTGCACATACAGTACATATGTATAAATTTATAGGATAATGCAATGTAAGTCGCTTTGGATAAAAGCGTCTGCCAAATGCGTTAATACAATAATTATATTATATACCACCAGAAAATACACATTATATTCATATAAATAGTATAAAGGAAGTTGATTTTTTTTCCTTCACCGTTATTTCTAAGCCTTAACTGGTGCAAAATACAGTGTATCACCGACCACATCAGGCACATCTGTAATGTATCTGCCTGTTTTACACTCTTTGGCCACCAGATGGTATTGTGAGCAAATGAAGCCTCGAGAAATGAACCCTTTTGTGAACCACTTGGCTGAAAAGCTTCAATGCTTGACGAGGCTTCATCTCGCCATCACTACCGATTAGGCTGGACATTTCAAGGTCCTACCAAGTGCTTACAACAGCAGAATGGAACACAGTCATGCTTGTTCGTAGCAACAATATCCCCATCAGCTGAGCTGCATCACCATGTGGAGAAGCTTTGGCAGCTTGACGTCCTGCCATACAGGAACGAGAAGCTGGTTACTAGGTCACGCCAGGATCAGAGAGCAATGGACCTTTTGCACACCAAGACACTTCGGGTAAACATAAACTGAGTCCAGCGATACGCCACACCACCACTAAGAGTGTCATCCATGCCCAAACTACATGCTGGCCTGAATGCAGTCCTTGCCAACCTACGGAACATAGAAAAGCGCATCCTGAAGGATCCTTGCCACAGCATACAACTCAGAAATCCTGAAGCTTGAACAGGCAGGGTATGCTACAAAAGTAAGTAAAGATGTGTGGGAGTCTTCCAACGAATCACGGTTTATCCCACACCACATGGTGACACACAATAACAAAAACCGAAGTGTGTTTAATTGTTCCTTCACCTATCAGGAAGACAATTTGAATGAACAGCTTATGCCAGGTCCTAACTTCAGCTCTTCGTTGCTAGGGATCTTGCTGAGATTCAGGGAACACACCACAGCTGTCAGTAGTGACATAAAAGGTATCTTCCATCAGGTGAGACTCATCCCTGAGGACAGACCCCTGGTGCGGTTTCTGTGGCGTGACATGCAAAGAGATACCCCCAGTGTGTACGAATGGGAGGTCTTGCCATTTGGTACAACTTGCTCCCCCTGCTTTGCAACGTATGCACTTCAGAGACACGTTGCTGATCACACTCAGCAAGAGAGGATGTCCGTAATGCCGTCGAGAGACACTTTTATGTGGACAACTGGTTTCACAGTTTTACTTCCTCTGATGCAGCCAAAGCATTGGTGAACAGGATGAGAGAGTTACTGGCTAGTGGAGGTTTTGATTTAAGGCAATGGGCAAGTAACGTCCCAGACGTTATAAGGCACCTTCCCTCAGAAATACTGTCCCAGGACAGCGAACAGTGGCTCAACCAAAGTCAGATGGACCCACAGGAGCACGCTCTGGGACTTCGATGGAGGTACAAATCAGATACGCTGGTATATAAGTCCCATCTACAGAAAGCAAACCCCCCAACCATGAGGAATATCTAGAGTACTGGCCAGCCTGTATGACCCTTTTTGGGTTCATCACCCCATTTACAACAAGGGCTAAAATTCTGGTTCAACTGCTGTGGAGTAAACAAAGAGAATGAGAATGTGAACTCCTTCATCTAGAAACACTCAGCTTACCTCAATGCTATGTAAGCCCTCGGTTGGACAACCCGTGTTGTATAAGAGAAGTTCACATCTTCTGTGATGCATCAGAGCGGGCTTATGGGTCTGTCGGGTACCTGCGTACTGAGGGCCAAGAAGGGCAGATGGAAGTATCTTTCATGACTTCCAGATCATGAGTGGCCCCTAAGAAACAGCTTTCAATGCCCAGACTGGAGCTGTGTGCTGCTGTCACTGGTGCCCAACTTGCACAGTTACTGCAGAAAGAACTTACTCTAGATATCTCCCGTGTTGTTCTGTGGACAGACTCCACCACAGTCCTGACCTGGATCCAGTCTGATTCCTGCCACTTTAAGGTGTTTGTAGGGACACGAATAACTGAGATACAGTAATTAATAAACAACCAAGACTGGCCCTACGTTGACTCCTTGAACAACCCGGCTGATGACATTACAAGGGCGGTAAGCCTCTGCTTGCGCTGACAGGTGAAAGTCGGTGGCCCAAAGGATCTCCCTTTCTTTGGCTGCCACCAAGGCACTGGCCAAGTTCTCCCACAGGCCCCAAAGAGGAGGCTACAAAAGAAATAAGGAAACCAATTTCATGCCTCAACACTGTGACAACTTCTTACTCCTCCCTACCGAACCCCACAGATTTTGGTTGCTTTAAGGATCTAGTAAAGGCAACTGCAGAGTGCTTGCATGGGGCGGCCTTATCTGACTCTCAGGGTCCCACAGCCGAGACATACCAAAGAGCTGAACTAAAGATCCTTAAGGCAGCTCAACAAGAGAGTTTCCAGAGGAGACCCAATGTCTCACAGCTGGTAAACCACTACCAACTTCAAGCCGCCTAGCGCAACTGAAACAAAGAACAGCACGTTCTTCGAGTTGGGGGTAGATTACGCAGATGCAGCCAGCTAGCACCAGAAATGGCCCACCCTGTTGTTCTGGATCCAAAACACCCAGTGACAAAAATGCTCTTTCAGCACACTGATGGAGATTTGAAGCATCCGGGTTCTGAACGACTTTTCAGGGAATTACGGCGATACTCAGGGGGCGTGAAGCTATACGCAAAGAGCAACATGCCTGTGCTGAATGTCAGATATGGATAGCTCAACCAGTTTTTCCTCAGATGGCAGACCTACCTCCTGCCCGCCTCCGCTTACATTGCCCAGCATTCTTTTCTACTGGAATGGACTGCTTTGGCCCATTTCTGGTGAAAATAGGTCGACATAATGAGAAGAGATGGGGGATCCTAGTTAAATGTCTAACAACCAGGGCAGTCCATATTGAGATCTTGACCAGTATGAACACAGACTCTTTCCTAGTGGCTTTAAGGAGATTTATTTCTCGCAGAGGCAAGCTGGCCGAGATGAGCGAGAACTTCATGATGCTTTCAAAGAGTTACACGCAACCTTGCAAATTCACCTGGCTGAACAGCAGATTAAGTTTGTTTTTAATCCACCTAGTGCACCCCACTTTGGAGGAAAGTGGGAACGAGAAATCAGATCCATAAAGACAGCATTATATGCTACCCTTAATGCCCAGTCTGTGACGTAATAAATGCTCAATACAATCCTCATTGAAATCGAGGGGATTTTAAACTCCAAGCCGTTGGGTTACATCTCCTCTGACGTGGCTGACCCAGACCCCGTCACCCCCAATCTCCTTCTGATGGGATGGCTGGACCCCTCACTGCCCCAAACCATCTATCATGATTCCAATTTACTGAGTCAGCGGCACTGGAGAGCTTGTCAAGTCCTAGCTGACAGATTCTGGTCCCAATTCCTGAAAGACTATTTACCCGCTTTGCAAATTAGTAACAAATGGCAAACAGATACAGCCCCCTTGCAACTGGACACAGTGGTATTCATAATAGACCCACTACTGCCCAGAGCACTTTGGCCAACTTTAAGAGTAACCAAAGTAAACCCTGGGACCGATGGTAGAATACGCACAGCAGAGGTCAAAGTAAAAGATCGTGTTTACCTCCGACCTGTCAGCCATCTAATCCGCCTCCCCTCTGTACCAGATAACGGAAACTGAAAATTTCCCTAGTGACTGCAAATTTGTGATACAAATTTGGGGGCGGCTGTTGCAAATGGAACAGTATGTTGATTGGAGCCATCCAGTAGAGGGCGCTAAAGGACCAGTTATTACAATCCCGGAAGGACTGTGCAATCTCATGCAGAGAACAGTTCTCGGGGAAGTGATGAACAGACAGAGCAGTACTCCAGTAAAGTTTAGAGTTTATTTCATGTAAATACTGTTGTTGGTGGATTGTGCGTGCAACTAACCGTGAGTATAAGCAGTTTAAGCAAAGCGTGAAATGACTAGTGGTTTGTTATATAATTATCTACCGTCTAATCATGGATGACATAATGATGCAGCACTTTGCTTACTGTCAGTTTGACAATTCCTAATGTTAATATTGGATTTAACCCACTAATAGTGGTACAAATAATTAACCTTATGTTCTCCTGTCCTAAACAACGTATTATTGTTATTATCTGCTGCTATTTGAGTTACTTTAATGTGTCACCCATGTTGATAGTGCAAATGTGCTATTGCTAAGAGCATGTTAATACTTATGCGTGGTCTTACATGGTGAGATGTGAGATGGACACTGTTTTTCTAATAATTATTAATTATTAATTGTTAGTACTATATAATTCTATGTACAGTTACCAGCCAGTCATTCTGCCCTCATTGGAAAGATATACTTTTCAAAGGCATTCTCTCACAACTTAATCCTGCATACATGCATCATTCATATATGGGCCATTCTACAGAATGGTTCAAAATCGGAGTTGGAAACATCTTGAAATTTTTTTTTTTCCCAGAGTTTTTTTAATGTATACAAATCGTATAATATCAAAGGTACATATTTCTTGTAATTATGCAATTAAAGGACCAGTCAGTGAAATCTAGTGACGAGGCCTGCAAATTGCAACCAACGGCTCACTCCACTCCTCCCATTTCCTTTCAAAGCACTACGACGGCTGAAACTGTCATGGTACAGAAACGGTAGACTCAGTTGCGGGTGAAACAGTACACTTTATTGTTAAAAATAAAGACAGCGCAATAATGTCCGTGATGCCACCGGCAGGAGATAGTCACGGGAGGGTGCTCGGTCCGGTGCGAAGTTCTGCAATGGAGAGACGCGGCACCCGTGAAGCAGGAGCCGCCGAGCGTGACTGGACAGTGGAAGTGTGGAAGGAGAGGTCCGGGTCCAGGAGCGCTGCGGGACAGAGAGCAAGGAATAACAAAAAGGAGGCAAAGCAGGAGACAAAGTAAAATGGCTTCGAGGAGCCACAAAAATGGGAAAACACGACGAGCAAGACTAGGACTAGGACTAGGGGAAAAAAGGCTTCTACGGTACTAGACACGCTAGCACCGGGGCAGTCAGAATAGGCGATAGTAACAAGTACGGTCTGACACAAGACGAGAGGACGAAAGGGCATAAATAGGAAGGTCTACAAATAAGGAATAAGCTACAGGTGTGAGGTAAACACATGAACAGTGGTGAGTACTCATTAGAAAAGGAGCCACGGGTGAGAGTGATGGGTGAGAGTGATGAGAGCCGGTGAGTGGGGAAATCCTGACAGGGAAACACGAGGGCGGGGCGAATGACGCAGACACCGGACACATGGAGAGCTGTCAAACGGCACTCCACATGTTCGACAAAACAAAACACAAACCCCGCAAGACACAGACCCCAAGAAGGCCGGGATCGCAACACAAACAACATGATGAATTCCATGCAAGGGGGCTCATTCTAAGGTAATAAAAATATAACGCTTCATTATGTATAAGTCTTCATTAAGTCTTGATACACCTCTGTAGACATAGTTATGGATATTATATTGCATTTCTGTCAATGGATCCCCAAATAATTACACGCAGGACCTTTCATTTTCATATTGTATTTTCAGAAAGTTTTGAAATATTCTTCCTCTCCCCAAATTTTGTCACTACCAAAACACAATAATATATAATTTAATAAGGAGGATTATATTTACATATTAAGATTTTGTTTAAATCTACTTTTTAAATATATTTTTTGTTACAATTTTAACAATATTTCAAATATAATTTATAAGATTTGTTGTATTTTGAATCCAATCATTCTTTGTAAAAGGCATAAAATTGATCATACCAATTTCAAAGTTAAGGATTCATTAGTTTATACACTGACCAAAATTATAAATGCAACACTTTTGTTTATGCCCCAATTTTTCATGAGCTGAACTCTTCTATGTACACAAAAGGCCTATTTCTCTCAAATAGTGTTTACAAATCTGTCTGTGTTACTGAGCACTTCTCCTTTGCCGAGATAAATCCATCCACCTCACAGGTGTGGCATATCAAGATGTTGATTAGACAGCATGATTATAGCACAGGTGTGTCTTAGGCTGGCCACAATAAAAGGCCACACTAAAATGTGCAGTTTTACTGTATTGGGGGGTCAGAATCTGTCCTTGATTCATCTGTGAAGAGAACACCTCTCCAAAGTGCCAGACGCCATCGAGTGTGAGTGTAATACTGTTCAAAGTAAGGAAGGAAGGAGGTGGGAACTGGTGAACGTTCAAACCAATATTTAATAAAATAAACAAACCACAAAACGGAAGTAAAGGGCCGACAGCTACCTCACGGTCAACTGCCGGCCAAACAAACATAAATTAAACTTAACATAATGTCCAGGCCTGGTCCTCTCTCGTCGTACACTCCTGTCGCTCATCCTTTTATGCTTCCAGAACTCCTCTGTGAGAGATGCGAGACCGGTGCAATGCGCAGCTGACACTCATTATCACTCGCGTCACCGGCCTTGCGCCATTTCCTCATGGATCTTGTCTCGCCTTCCTCGTTACAGTGAGCATTTGCCCACTCAAGTCGGTTACGACGACGAACTGCAGTCAGGTCGAGACCCCGATGAGGACGACGAGCATGCAGATGAGCTTCCCTGAGACGGTTTCTGACAGTTTGTGCAGAAATTCTTTGGTTATGCAAACCGATTGTTGCAGCAGCTGTCCAGGTGACTGGTCTCAGACAATCTTGGAGGTGAAGATGCTGGATGTGGAGGTCCTGAGCTGGTGTGGTTACACATGGTCTGCGGTTGTGAGGCCGGCTGGGTGTACTGCCAAATTCTCTGAAACGCCTTTGGAGATCGCTTATGGTAGAGAAATGAACATTCAATTCACGGGCAACAGCTCTGCTGGACATTGCTGCAGTCAGCATGCCAATTGCACGCTCCCTCAAAACTTGCGATACCTGTGGCATTATGCTGTGTGATAAAACTGCACATTTTAGATGGTGGCCAGCCTAAGGCACACCTGTGCAATAATCATGCTGTCTAATCAGCATCTTGATATGCCACACCTGTGAGGTGGATGGATTATCTCAGCAAAGGAGAAGTGCTTACTAACACAGATTTAGACAGATTTGTGAACAATATTTGAACGAAATAGGCCTTTTTTGTGCATAGAAAAAGTCTTAGATCTTGGAGTTCAGCTCATGAAAAATGAGGGCAAAAACAAAAGTGTTGCGTTTATAATTTTTTTCAGTGTATATTCATTGAACCAAACACTATCATAACATGTTAGTTGATCATTTATTATACTTCATTTTTGACAAAACATCCCATGTTTCGGTCGTGATACACACATTTTCAGTAGTGATTGTAATGTTTTAGTAGTGATCACAATATTTAATTTGCACAGCTGAATCAGATTTTCAACATTTTATGTTGATACAAATAACTATGTTGTAAATATGCAGCCAGCACATATAGCAGACACACATCTGAAAGTAAATATATAGTAGAAAACCTACATCTCACATACTATATCACTACTAAAATACTAATGATTTGTATAACTGTACAGAGTTTTGTTTATTTCCCCAAATTAAGGATTAAATGTTCCTTTTTCTCACTACCGAAACAATGATACCTAGTGATACGTTTCGGTCGTGACTGTTTCGGTAGTGACAATTTTTGAATACTTTTGAGCCTAGCTCAAAGATGCTAATCAGCACATGGTTAGCAAACACTGAACAGATGTACACACAAAAAAACTAAATTTTACGGAATAAAGTCCAAAAAAGTTTGGTAGTGACTTTTTTTAGTTACACACAGATTTTCAAACTTTTGAACACATTTACTTCAATAAGATGTGACAGATCTGCTCACCATGTAGCTTATTAGAGAGAGGGACACAGTAATGACTCTTGATAAAAAATGTAGGGGTGTGGCTAAAATCTGTCTCACCCAATGGATTAAAACATGCACTGTTTCGGTAATGACATGAAAATCCGGGACACATTTTTTACATAAAGTTGAATCATTTAAAACTAAAATATAAAATAAATGTTTTTTGAACATCAATTTTTTTTTAAACAATGGAAAAAACGCAAAAAAAATGTAATATAATTTTTATAAATTGAAATTTAGGGGTTTGGGTTCGGGACACCCAAATCTCCCAATTGAAAGTACCCAGTAAATTATGATTTATATATATTAAGCTTACTGAAATTATAAATATTATTTTGGGTTTCAATAGATAATAGATGGATCTTAGTAAACAACTAAGATTTGAATACTTGAATGCTTCTTAAATATGTTTTTTTTTATGTGGGACAGCAGTTTGTAGAATGGCCCATGTAGTATTATGTTGCTTGTCTGAAAGTTCATGAACTCTGATGTAAAATAATTTTACAAGGGTTTTGTTTTGAAATAAATTATAATCATGACCTCGGGGAAGCAGTGCATAGACTAATAAAATGATTCACAGCAGCTTCTCATGTATTCACAACAGCTCTCAGATCATTAGACTTCAAATGCATTTCATTTCATCTGTGTTTATGGTGCTGTTTGAAACCAGCGTGATACAGCAGATGTGCTTCATGTTTCTAATACTTGATTTCTTTACTGTCTTTTGAATTTCTTATAGCTAAATACTTTTCAGAAGTAGACTAAAACAGCTGTGACACATATTTAACAAAAGCATAATCTTTAAACCGTAGATTGCTTTATCAATGCACATACAAAATGATCAGTGATGTGGTTCTTGACATAGTTGTGAAATTGTTAGGAAGAACCCAACCGCAGGCAGCAAATAAAGGGTTAACACAAAAGGTTTATTAAATATTAAAACAAAAACCCACAATGGGGGAACAAACACTATGAACAAAAGACGACGATGTTCCCCAAGATGCTTTCCTCCCCCGCTTTCCACGGAGGCTGGTAGAAGGATCTGGATTGGCGGAGCTTGAGGTGGATGGGGCGGCAGAGCTTGAGGATGGAGGAGCTGAGTCCCCCACGGTCACGGTTGCCAGGACAAGGTCTTCCGGGACGGTAGCCAGCGGAGAGGATACCCAAGATGGAACAGTGGGCCAAGGTTCGTCCCGGTTGACCACGTACCTGACCATGTCACCAAATTACACCTCAGCATCCTCATCTCGCTGGGCTTGAGGGGTTCATTGAGACAGCCGTTGAAAATTACAGTAAGTTCCTTCTCACCGAACCCAGTCTCTGCCGCCGCATCCAGGAAGGTGCGGGCAAATTCCCGTACCCCCCGATCCCCCTGGTGAAGCCCGAACAATAAACGAGCCTCGCAGGCTCACAGGCAACTGTCCATACTGCTGACTGCTGGGTTCGGTTGTGGTCGGTTCATTCTGTCGTGAATTGTGAGGATGAACCCAAGCGCAGGCAGCAAATAAGGGGTTAACCCCTTCACCTCTGGCTGCCTGCATTTGGGTTCTTCCACCTCGCAATCGTGACTGAACACAAGAGCCAGAACTGAACCCAGCAGGCAGCGATGGACACTATGCGGTCCCACCAGGCTCTCCTCCTCTGCGGTATTCGCCAGGGGAACACAGACCTGGGGGACTATGTAGACAGGTTCCTGGATGCCGCAGAGGAGGCAGTCTACGGGGAGGCGGAGCTGGCGGTGATCTTTAACGCCGGTCTCAGGGACCCTCTTTCAAGGGCGGAGATGAGGTCGTTGAGACCTCTGGACTTTGACGTCGTGTGGCGTTACGCCACGTCCCGATCGGAGTCCAGGGTCTCAACCCAACCCATCTACCCATCTCCGCTGGCCGCGATCCTGGAGGATCGTGCCCTGCAGATCGGGGTTATAGACACCGCCACACCGTCCGCCTCAACCCCTGCAGCCTCGCCTCCAGTTAGCCTCGGTGGCAAGCGGGGGAGACGAGAGTCTTGGGGGTCCTCGTCGGAGGCCTCCAACCCCGAGCCAGCCGTGCCCTTCACATCCTTCCTCCAGCCGACTCGGCTGAAGAAGAAGCGGCAACGGAGGGGGGCACGGGATCCAGCCCGTCTGGTGCAGCGCGCATCCAGTCCGGTGCAGCCGGTGTCTAGTCTGGTGTCCAGTCCTGTGTCCAGTCCGGTGCAGCCGGTGTCCAGTCCTGTCCAGCCGGTGATCCAGCCGGCCTTCCAGTCCGGTGCAGCCAGCATCCAGTCCGGTGCAGCCGGTGTCCAGTCCGGTGCAGCCGGTGTCCAGTCCGGTGCAGCCGGTGCCCAGTCCTGTGTCCAGTCCGGTGCAGCCGGCACCCAGTCCTGTGTCCAGTCCGGTGCAACCGGTATCCAGTCCGGTGCAGCCGGAGTCCATTCCGGTGTCCTGTCCTTCCCAGCCGGTACAGCAGCCGGCGTCCCAGCTGGTGCAGCAGCCAGCCTTCCAGCCGGCCTTCCAGCCGGTCCCCAGCCTTGTGTGGCCGGCCTTCCAACCGGCGCCCAGCCTAGTCCCGTCAACATTCCAGTCGGCGGTTCCCCCCAGGACTTCCTCCCCTAAGTCCCCCAGAACTCCACGCCCTCAAGCGCAATCGGGGACTAGGGCCATTCCCCCCAGCTCCTTTGGACTGCCCCCTTTGAACCCTTGTCTGTCCCCACCCCCCTCCCATGTCTGTTGTTTTTGTTGTCTCACCCCAGCCCCGTTGTCATTTTGTCTTGTTTACCGTTGGTTATGTTGTCTATATGTATTTGGATCGTGTCTGTCACCCAGTCTGTCAGGTCTTGTTTGTCAACCCCTTGGTGAACACCTGGTGGTGTTCATTAAGGGGGGGGCTCTGTCACGGTCCTGCGCTCTTGTTTCTGAGTTTCTAGTCGTGTGGCAGGACCGGGACGAAGCCCTTAGGTTTTATGTGAGAAAGCCATGAGTTGTTTACCTTTTTACAGCTCATGTGCTTTCTCATGTCTTGTCATTTGCCCCGCCCCTCTCGTTTCCTGTATTGCTTCCCTGCCGTGTCTCATGTTCTTCACCTGCCCTGTGTCATTATCCCTCGTTTGTCTAGCCCCATATAATGCCCTCATGTTTCATTGTCCTGTGCTCTTGCGTTCTATGTACTCCATGTATGTACTGTGTACCTGTACCTTGTGCTCGTCCGTGGACTGAATTTTGTTATTTACCTCTCCGTGTTTGGAAGACGTTGTGTCGTGTTTAAGTTTAGTTATTTTATCCTGCTGTCTTGGGTAGTCTTTTGGTTGTTGTTTTTTTATTTTTAGTCCTGTCGTTGTTACCCCCTCATGGTTGTTTTGTTTTGTTTTATTGTTATTAAAAGTCTTTTGTTCAACCCCTTCACCTCTGGCTGCCTGCATTTGGGTTCTTCCACCTCGCAATCGTGACAGAGGTTCTGCCATGGTTCTGCCATAAGACCAAGAAAGACATGACAAGAGAGGCAGAACCATGACACTGTTATCTTCCTACATTAACCAACAGACTTTTGCTCTCTACAGTAGTTATAGAAACACAGTTGGTATATATTCATTTTTTACTCTAATACTTTCCAAGCCTACAGTAATAGTACACACGCACAAATAATCATGTAAATGTCTTACCCATCGACGGTGTCAATATGCTGTTTACACTTGTTGAAATGTTCAGAGTATATCGGTAGTGATTTTATTCCACCTGAATATCATCATATCAACAAATATTATTGGAAACAGTTGGAAACCAAAATGAAAAGAGGACAAAATCATGTGGGTTGTGTATTACTGCCATCGAAATGCAGATGGAGCATGCAGTGAAAACAGAAATTCAATAGTCATAAACAGGACACACAAGCAGTGACAATAATGTACCATATACAGAAAACAATAAAACCAGACGAAACAAAGCTGTTGTGATGTTTACCATACACCTGAAACCTCTACTCTATGTCTGCTTGAGTGTTTAAAAGAGACCGTTTTACAGCTGTTATATTGTATGGTCAAGTTTGAAACGGCTGAGATGTTGGATTTTATGAAGATTTTGAGTATTGTTGTGCTTGTATGAGCTTGATCCAGCTGAAACCAGTAATGTTGACAGCATGTGAAGAATCACGACAGAGCTTCACTCCTCACCACCACCCGGCTCAGTGGGTGTTTCTGCAGACATGGCTGAATCCTCTCATTTTCTTGATTACAGTAGAGGGATGTGTGCTACAGTGCTATTATTATAGACTGTTTCTTTGGATTAGTGCGTGCCTGACCCCCAATTAACTTCCGGTTTGTATTTGGCTAGTCTCTAATGATATAACTATTTATATTTTATTTAATTTATGTTCAAATTTGTTGTATGTTCATTTTATTAAATAAACAATTTGTTGAATGGGTCCTGTAGTTCGGTCGCATTTACAGTCCTCTTTAACCGGAAGTTGCAATCGTTTTTACTTCTGTATTTTGACGCATTTCCGAGTTAAATGGAATTTCTAATGAAAAAAATAATGAGTGTGGTTTTTGTCTTTCTCTGTGATTTGATTGGATGTATAAAAACAGCCATTGAATAGGGAGGCTAATAGAACCCAGAAGCGAGTTAACATTTTAGGACTTCCGGTTCCATTGCTCCAAAGTCTATGTTTTTTTTTATGGGTTTTGGGCAAATCGCACGAAATAAGGTCTGTGGTAAACAAAACCTCTAAATATTTTCACGTTTTGTTCTATGACATAAAACTCACCAGTTATAACCCACTTGTGATATTTTAAACCTATTTGTGTCTTAAAAACAGCGGTTACTAACAAGTTGCTGAAAGTGACTACTTCCTTTGGCAGGGACGTTAGACGTCATTGCACATATAAAGCTCACAAATAATGAAACATGGGCAACATCATAAACCTTTGTTCATCACAGAGCTTATTTTTTGCGATCTTCCAAATATCTATTGGAAAAATTGCAGAGGCTTTCGGTCGAGAGAACCAGCACAGCGCTTACTTTCGGGTTAGCCTACAAAAATATGTCATCTCTGAGGTACTGGATTTTGAAATGGAACTGGCAGCAGACTGACAGTTAAAGGAGAGGAGTTAACGGATGCTCTGCCCAAGCCATCTAACATACGTAATTTAAGATGGATAGTCATTACAGGAAGGAAGTGCATTTTCAGATTGTAACTAAAGATTATGAGGGCAAATGAGAATCTGAAGTGTCAGCATTGTTGCGTGTCTGCATGTTGTATGTGTTTAGAGCTTTCAGAAAAGCAATACATTTCACATCACTGATTGGTTGAATCATACTGTAGATACAGTCGTGGAAAAACTTAAGAGACCATATCACATCGTCATTTCAGTCCAGTGTCTGTTGAATTTAAACAAAATCAAACCTCAGGAATGACATAAAGTCATCCAACAGCAATGTGAAAGACTGACAGAATGACAAAACACAAGAAGACTGTCCTAAAAATCCAAAATATCACATTCAAAAGTAATTTTTGAACTTTCCCTTAATATATGTAGAAATATGACTGTAGTATTGATTAAAAGGGAATCTGAACTTGTTTTCTTTGCAGTATTTGAGATCTGAAAAAATATAGAGAATCTTTTCTGTTATTTTCACCTGTTTCTCCAGTTTTGATTTTCTGCAAATAGAAACAATATTTTTATTTGAAATTTGGGAGAAATATTGTTAGTAGTTCACAGAATGATAAGAAAAACTTCCCTTTTATATAAACACATACCTATAAATAGAAGAAAACTGAAAACAAATTTGAAACGGATTCTTAATTTTTTTCTGCTGCTGTATATATGAGTAGGTTGTTCAAGCATTTTCAACAGGTAGACACGTCCGTCATTTTGGAACAGTCCACTGACGTCACTCACTGTTTGCCATAATGACAAAATGCTGTACATCTACTTGCTTTGATAATAACTACGGTTGCAAACATCTAGTTGGCTTGTTCTTGAGTGTTCTTGGCAGGGTTGCCAGATCAACGTAACAAAATCTAATAGCTAATTTAAACTAGCCTGATGTGTCACGGTCCCACCGTCTTGTTTATGAAATTCTAGTCGTGTGGTGGGATCGGGGCAGAGTCCTTGGGTTTTATGTGGGAAGGCCATGAGATGTTTATGTTTTTACCTCTCATGTGTTTTTCCAGTGTCTCGTCTCTGTTCCCGCCATCTCGTTTCCTCGTTGTCCTTCCCTAAGTGTTTGATTTCCCACACCTGCCCCATGTCGTTATCCCTCGTTTGTCTTCCCTATATATACCCTCTTGTTTCTTTGTCCTGTGCTCTTGTATTATGTATCTGTATGCGTTGTGTATACGTATGTTATGTGCTGCTTCTTGCCATCGTCTTGCCTTGTCCTGTCTGTGATCCGGTTTTGTTAGTAAGTTGTTTTAGTGTTCTTTAGTTTGGTTTGTTTGCTGTTCTTGCTTTTGTTTTGCCCCCTCGTGGGATGTCTTTTGTTTTGTATTATCGCTGTTCTGTTTTCCCCATCGAGGGTGTGTTGTTTTGTGTTTTGTTAATAAATAAAGTATTGTTTTTTGTTAACCCCGTCACTGCCTGCCTGAGCTTGGGTTCTTTCCTGCCAACCGTGACATGATGTCCCTATTCCAAATAACAGAACTTGACTTTCATAAATAAAATCAACATAAGATAAAACATCCCACAGCAAGAGTTTCAAAGTAGCATAATTGCACAGGAAAACACAGACTTGGCAACACAAATTCACAGATCAGCTCACACCGTGTAGAGGCCTATGGGAATCTGATTGTATTTATTTAAAATTTTGTTTACATGAAACAAACACATTAAAATGGGAACAGGATGGATCTGTTTGTATTTATTATTGAAATTGGTCATACAGAGTCGAATCCAGCGTGGTGTCATTTCACTTCACATGTTGGTCAGGTTGGAAGGTCGAGGCCACTCTGAATGTGTGAGATCAGGGGCCTCATTTATAAACGTTGCGCACAAAACGGGGCTGAAAACGTGCGTATGCCACTTTCCACGCAAAGGTTGTGATCTTTTAAAAACAAACATGGGAATGTGCGCACCTGTAAGCAAACTCTGATTCTGGAGACAAGGGGAATTGGCGACACAAATGGTGAGTTAGTAAACTCAAGTTAGATTGCAGAAAGTATAGCCTAAATGTGAGAAGAACGATTATAAGTATTAATGACTCACACATTCAATTTCACTCCATATCATACGTTAGATCCACATTATCATGGTGATTAAATCTGCAGTGTTATTTGCGCTTATATTGAATTGTTTCATGCACCCTCATGTTAAATCCAACTCAAATCTTAAATCAATATTCAATCTAAATATTTAATCATCGCCGTCTCACCATCACAATAGCGCATGAGAAGGAGAAGGCCCGACTGCATGGAATACATGACAGCATCAAATACCATTAGATGACTGCAAAACATGGTGTAAATAAATAACTAAAAATAATTTTTCCGTCAATACTGTATATCATCAAATGTCAAAGTCTGGAAATACAGCCATAAGCTCTCACTATCGTTTCTCTATATATGTCCTCCTTATCAATCCTAACTATAATGGAGTTCATAACAAAACCGGAATGATAAAACATTCGTCTTTTACATTTATGTTATCTCAGGTGAAGGATACCACTAATTAATGATGTGATTTTACCAAGGTGTAATGATCAGTCTAATTGCTGTAAACATGTAAATGCTGCAGAGACCTTCTTTGGCTTTAATAGGCTAATTCTAATAATTAACACTAATTATAACAATTATTAATTTGTAAAGCACAGTGAATCACATGTATGCACATTTGTGATTTCATTGTGGAGATAAATGATGGGATCAGGGGTAGTGCTGTAGGACCGGACTCGAGACGTTTTTTTATGGTCTCAGACTTGTCTTGGACTCGTTGGTATTTGAACTCAGACTTGTCTCGCAAATGTTCTAGTCGGTCTCGCAAATGTTCTAGTCGGTCTCGTCCGAGTCCAGCGATATATGTTTTATTTTCTCCTTCAAAACAAAACATTGATAGCGCAATATTCTTGTGAAACATGTGGGACAACATCCAATTTCGTAAGACACCTGCAAAGGTATCACAAAGAGAGGTAAGTTAATGCCATGTTTCAGAGTTAGCATTGCATTTGAGTATTTTAGAAAGTTTAGAAAGTAGGGCTTAAAGATAAGATTGATCGTATTTTTATTGTCTTTGTGATGAACATGTTATTTAAGGATGGGCACCGACGTGCTTATAAACATGCTTATAAACGAGCCGTGGAGCCTCTGCTCTTTCTAGCGGCTCCTCTATCGAACACGCACGTGCACGGGCAGGCGCGCACACGCACGCACACACACGCACAAAAGTGTTCATTGCTGCACAACCTTGCTGTTAGGAGGGCTGATAAAAAAGTTCCTTAAAAAAGTAATAAACAGTTACACTTCGGCTTTGTGACTTGAGTGCTATACCTATATAGTAAAAATAAAATGACCTTATTTTATCTGCTTTTCGATCATTACAAACAATAATGAAAATGATTATCTTAGAATAGAAGATATGCTGTCTCTTGCATCACATAAATTATCAATAGTTAAGTATGTGGTCTTGTAGTCATGATTTCAATTGGTCTCAATTGGACTCGGTCTTGACTTGGACTCGAACCTCTCTAGACTTGGACTTGACTTGACTTGGACTCGAACCTCTTTGGACTCGGACTTGACTCGGTCTCGACTAGTCCTGGTCTTGGACTTGTCGTGGACTCGACAATGGTGGACTTGACTACAGCCCTAATCAGGGGTTTTTGGCAGTTTTAACTTTTTGTTATTTTCCTATGGCATCTGATAGCAGTTGGACCTGGAAATGGTATGAACTTCCATATATGGTGGTGCGTGATGGATGTCTTATCATTATATACCATCCTATATCTTATAGGATGTCTATATCTTATAAAGATCAGCATTCATGAGGTGCTTTGACTATTTATGGTTAAAAAGGGGCGTGTACAGGGCGGGGTATGAGGATGATTCACGGACGCACACTTCCAGATGATCTGTGATTTATAAAGCAAATAGTCCTTACAGGTCTGAATATTTTTTGGCATACGCTATTTTTGACTTTCAAGAGCACGTATACTTTTAGTAAGGATCCTATGCATAGTTTTATAAATGAGACCCCAGATCAATATTGAGGACTGAAGACAAAGAAACCAGGAGGGATGATAATCTGGGGTGATCTGGTAAAATCAATATAAAGAACCCCGGGTGAGAGAAGAAAGGTCAAAGTATGTTGACAAGAAGAGGGAGTTCTTCCACCATTTCTTATCCATTTCATTTTTCTGACCTGTGCCCAGAGAGACTATTTACATAATTCCACAGCTTCCAAGGATGAAATATTCATATGACTATCAAACAGGCTCCGCCCGGAGAACATCTATTAAAGCAGAACCAACCACAGATTTAGTTGATTTTACAGTTACAGTTCTTCTTGTGATGCGCATCAGTTTTCTCCAACTCCTCCCTCCCTCGAAAGTAATGGTTGGGCCATAAAAAATTGTAGCTGTGTTCCCTTCTGTGATGAACGCAGTGAAAAGTGAATTTTTATTGTTGCTGCAGAATGGTCAAATGAAGACACGAGCCCGCCGGTTCCCTGAGTGCCCAGAATGACGATACATATTTTTTACCAAATCAGCAAGTGTTCAATATTCTGATACGTCTTGAACAGCAGTGCTCTTGCCCTGGGCCATTAAAGAAGCTTTTAGCCGTGTTTTTTTTTTATCCAGGCATAAAATGTCTGTGTAAAATATCACAGAAGAAATCTCTCCGACAGCCCTGGATTCTGGAAACTTTATTTAACAATGGCTGTGAATTGAACTAGTTCATTAAGTATGATTAATTGATATTGAAAGAATTATGGTGGACAACCCTCCAAACCTCTCACTGTAAGATGAAGCCGTACAGTGGGAAAGTGTATGGAACACTGCCTCTAATTCGTTTTGTGCACTACTATGCAAAATGGTCTTCTTGAGTCCATTCCCTTGAATCCCACCTATGCCTCTGTTTCTCAAATACGTAGTATTTCTTTTATTTCTGTTCTAAAACTCGTATCAGCATCTTCGCTACTTGCAGCTCTCACACATCTCCTCAGGATCTCTGACACTTTGTACAAGCTCTGTGGTGAGGTTTTTTGAACTGCAAGCCTGGCGTCTCAGAAGTTGTGGGTTTGAATCCTTCCTAGGGCTTTTGTTGTACTTGTGGATGAAGTCACCAATTTTATCTCAGTCTCACCTATTTGTTTCCCAAGCGTGTTTTTTTTTCTGCTTTGCTTTACTCATGGTGTTCTGTGCTGCTTTGGCTCTGTGCTTCTACAAGCTCCTGACAGCAACTGAGTGTGCGGCTTAGTGGCATAACGCGGTGGGCTGGTGGCTTTGAGTCTTTGAGGTCGTGGGTTTGAATCCAGTGAGGAGCGTATTGAGTGTTTTTGTGTAGAGTCTGCGCTTCCTCCTTGCCTGTTATTCTTGAACTGGAAATTTTTTTCCGTTTATGCTGTTTTTTCTGCTCTCTTGGCTCTGCGGTATGCTTGTGGTGCGCCTTCTGGGGCTTGGCCCCGTATTGCTGCTAGCAGCTATATTTATTCTTCTTCTTAACCAATGGTAGTCTATTGTTGCCCTATGAACCGTACATAGGAAAACGGTGAAACTTGCCACACTCATAGAGGTGGTACTCATTAGTCATGTGACCAAGTATGGCGTCTCTAGATCTCACTCTATAGCGCCACCAGCCGTTCAAAAATGCACTTTTCAAACGGCTGTAACTTTTGAAACCATTGATCCACAGTAATTCTGCTCTGCACACGTCATGCACTCCTCACGCTCATCGCATTACACGTGTTACATTAAGACTCCGCCCATTACAGTAACGGCCATCTTTTGTCAGGAAAATTGTCTCAGACTATCTTTGGACTGAGCCGCACAGACGTGACTCGTTGTTCAAAAGTTATGACTTAGCAAACTTTTCAAAGTTGACCCAAAAATGTATTGGAGGCTGTAACTCGGCCAATGTTCGATTCATTGATATGACACTTGGTACATGTCAACTACACCTCGGACTGGGGGTCTTTGCCAAAATGGGGAACATCGCCACCTATCGGTCGTGAGATTTGAAAAAAGGCTATTTTTGCTGGTAACTTTTGAAATGTTTGTCAGAAAACCAAGATCTTGGTGTCGACGGATTCCTGGTGTCATGCCGGATCGAACGATTACGATTCTGTCATGATTGGATGATCGGCCTGTACGCCATTTTGAAATTTGTCATCAATCATGTAGTGCTGCAACGACGCGTCGACGTCGTCGATTACATGCGTGAAATGCGTCGACGCTTCGTATTATTTACGTTTATCTGTTGTAATAGCAGTTTCTGTTCCCGGGCGTGTGTAAGTTAATCAGCAGAACAAGAGAAAGTATAATACACCCGACAAAAAGCGAACGAGAGCCTCGGATGCAGTAAGTTAGTGAATGGACGGAGGAATTCCCCCTAACGTTACCCCAGGAATGCGATCATCACAGCATGGACACGCAATCACAAACGGACGGAGAGCGGCACGTAGATGTAGACTTTCATAATAAATTACTTTTTTGTAATTTACTTTTTTGTAATGTAAAACTACGCTTTACATTAATGATTTACATTAACGCTATTGTAGTAGTGTAAGTTAGTGTATGTGAACCTTTGCAGATTGTGACCCTGCTTAAATTACTCTTAAGCTTCACAAAGGACTGACTATCATGAAACCACCAATGCACTTTTTATGTCATTCGATAGCTTTATGCGAGGAATAAACCAATATAGCGTAATTAAGAAACTCTGACCTCCGCTGGTGCTGTCTGTCAATCTCCAGTCAGCATGCGTGTGTACGGTGACGGTCAGGACGCTACGCTTTCCAAGATGTTCCAATGTTTTCATTATTCTTCATAATGACAAGATAATAGTCGATGGTTTTGATTAAAATGTATTTTGCTAGAGACTGTGAGTTAACGTTACTAGCTGAGTGTAGCTTAGTTTATTAGAAGCACTGGAAGCGGTCTGAATATGTTGCGTCTTCATACGAAATAACTCTTTTTAAACCTAAAAAGATTTAACTGTATACTGTCGGATTGATGCAACGCACTATGTGTTAAACATGTAACATATCATCTCTTCTCGTTGTGTTCTAACTTCTAACTATTATTTACTTTGAGGAGCAAAATGATCCCCGGGACTTCAGAAGGAGTAGGTGCTTTAAGCGCATCATTGTGCGTCCGGGATGCGCATAACTGTAAATAACGAAGTGAATGCATTAAGCGCATCATTCTGAGTTCCGGGTGCGCAGGCTCGCTTTAACGCCACTCTGCATTAGAGTCTTTTATACGGTGATAGTTTTGTACAATAAACAGAGACAGATAGTAGTATTTTACTTTTACTTAATTACATTATGAGACTGAAAATAGAGTCGGATATTACTTGGAGGAAAAAAATACAGAGCATATATCATGCTCTAGTATTTCATATACACATTTTTTAATGTATTTACATTTAGTCATTTAGCAGACGCTTTTATCCAAAGCGACCTACAGATGAGGGAAACAATGGAAGCAATTGGAACAACATAAGGACAACAAAAAGCATAAATGCAATAAAACATTTTTTACCTTTGATACAGTACTTAAGTACATAAAAAATCAGTATTTTTTTACTTTTAAAATTAAAACTACTTAATTAAAAGAAGATGGTGATTTTAATGTAAACACGGATTAAAATGTTAAAACAACAATATTTATTTATAAAATCTAGTGGAGTAAAAAGTATGATTTGCTTTATAATGTAAGAAAATACTAGAACTTATTGTTTATTTGCAAAGTTTGCCAAATGATTAATAAGGTAATCCAAAAAATCTTTATTAGATTAATAAAAAATAATAATCGTTAGATTAGACAATCGAAAAAATAATCGTTAAATTAGTCGACAATTAAAATAATCGTTAGTTGCAGCCCTACAATCATGATATCTTTTGAACCATATGATGTATCGGCACCAAATTTTACACGCGTCACCAAATTACAGTCCCTAACGTATCCTTAAATTTTCAGGACAGGGCCACCTTGCGTTCATGAGATATTTTGCTTTAATTGCTTATAACCCTTGAACGCTGGTGAGTCAAGCACGCCAACTGAGCACACCTGATAAGTTGCAAGTCTCTTGTGCAAGAGGTCGCTGTTTCAAACCTCGTGTTGTGCATTTACACATTTCAATTTGCAAGTATGAGCAAAAATAGTGCAAGTATGTAAACAAACGAAATGTAATGTAATTTTAGTAATGAAATAAAATAAAATAAAGTGCAATGTATGTAGTTCAACTTAAAGTGTTTTATAATACATGTAAATATATACAAACAGAAACAAGGTAAGTACAAAATGACATTCTTTCACTTCTGACATCTGTTCCTCCTATACACTGCATTTCTGTTATTTTTGCACTACGCTCTTGATTCAAATCCCTTCGGGATTGGCACATGTCAACGTTTGAACCTCTGAAAGCTCTCCTCGGGATACTGGGTTAAGCATGTCAACTGAGTGGCACACCTAATAAACCGCAAGCCTCGGTTTACAAGAGGTCGCGCGTTCGAATCTCTTGTTGCGCTTTACTATACAAAATTACATTCTCACTCCTGACATCTGTTTCTCCTGTACACTGTATTTTTGCTACTTTTGCTCTCCTGTGACATTTCAGCCCCTTTTGGCATTGGGTGCACTATGTCAACTGAGTGGCACATCTGTTGAACCGCAAGCCTCTGGATCAAGAGGTTGTGGGTTCCATGCCCGAGTTGTGCGAGTGGTGTGTTTAAACGTCTAAAATTGCATTTGATTCGTCTACAGTTTGATTTTATTCTCACCTTCTCTTAATATACTGTTTGCTTATCACGTACGTTCGATATTTGCCGGTTTTTGCTCTTGTTACCCTGTGCTGCTATAGCTCCAGACAGTGCTTATGTCTGCAGCTGAGTGGTGCAACTTGTTTAACCCCCATGGCTTGAGAATTTGAGGTTGGGGGTTCGAACCTTGTTAACGTATGTTAACAAGTCAAAATGAAGTGTTTTTATATTAATGCACCTAGTGCTATGTTCATTAAATGTAGATTAGATGTAAAGGACACAATCTCAACTACAATAAGAACTTTGGCACTACGCCTAGCCACAATGCTTTTTGAAGGCTGGCAAAGCCGATTCATCCCAAAGGTTATATTATGGGCTGAAAACGGGTGAAGCTTTACTTCTGTTTCCACAAAAAGTATGTTTGTTACAAAGGTTATGATAAGGCCTTTCTCAAGGAAATTTTATAAAGCCTTGTTGAATTAAGATTTGATGTTATTATGTCAAATGAAAGTGACAAATGTTCCGTCAAATGAATGTTGTTAAAAGCATTTAGAACATTGTTGTTTAAACATTAGAGAAAAAGGGTGGATGGCTTGATAATTTCCTCTGTGTATAGGATGATATGTGAGTGATATGAATATATGTAATAGCAAATGCATATCTGTCAAGGTTTTATCATCATTCGTATGTGGATGAATTAGTAGAAGGGTTTAAGTTGATCAAATTATTTAATAAAATTTTTCATTACTGTAGTAAATATGTTGCTAAAATTGCATGAAATCAATATAAATAAATGTTGTTTTTTATTTATTTCTCAATTTTAACAATATTTTAAATTAACATTAGGTTGCCAATTTGGTCTTTGAATATAATATAATATAATTTCATTTTATTTTATGTTGTGGTGAATTGGTTAAAGAATTAAGGTAAGTGAAGCATTTTCATATTTGTGCATTTAAAACTTGTCGTAATATGCTGTTTGAGTGCTAAAATAATAGCCTACATAGAAATATGCATACCGTATAAGAGCTGTTTTTGTCAAGGTAAGTTAAACGTCTTTTTATATAGTAGTAATGCGCATTTAGGAAGTTCTGAATAAATGCTACAACTGAGGTTTTTAACAGCATACTTTTATTTTTAAATCATTATTTTGCCTACTCAAATTTTATAAGCATAATAAGATTTGTGTTAAAGTCACGTTATCTTATTGTGTCACTTGATTCATTTCTGTGTGACATGTAAAATACTTCGCCACATGGACATTTGTCATGTCTGAACTACTGAATTATCTATTTGTGTTGTTAATTTACATACTATATTTTTTTCATATTTGTACATCTACATGCAGTAATGCCATTTATTTTAACAGATGCCCCAACCCACGAAGAGGTCTGCTGTTGCCAAGAGGCTAAGCTAAGACGTCAAGCTAATAAAGAGGCTGCACCACTTCCTCTCAAAACAAGTCAAGCAGAGGCTGCACCGCTTCCTCTTAAAACAAATCAATCAGAGGTTCAGCCATGTCCTCATTTAAAAAAAATGGCAGGGGTTCGGTCACGTCCTCTAAACAAACAGGCACAGGGGACACCGCTTCACCTTACTGAGGGGACACCGTTTCCCCTTCACCAAAGATTATCACAACCTCAAATCCAGGGGACAACGCTTCCTCTGGGGGAGGATATGCAGGTTCTTTCGGCAGAGGTTCGGTCGCTTCCTCTTGAAAAAATGGAAGGGGTTCAGCCTCATCCGCTTAATCAAATGGCCCAGGGGACAACGTTCCTTCTGGAAAGAAGAGCAATGCTTCCTCTTCAAAAAACTGCTGAAATGTCTGATCAGTTTAATACGTCTGAAACCTCTGAAACCATTCAAACAAACCTGAAACAAAACCTCAAACAAAACGTCTTCCTTACGGATGTAACATCTTGGTTATGGATGTAACCTCAGTTCCCTGATGGAGGGAACGAGATGTTGTGTCGAGCCGACAGATGGGGTTCACTCTTGAGAACCTATCAACTTCTGACTAGTTTAGAAAAGGCCAATGAAATTGGCGAATGAAATTTGCATGCCGGACTCCGCCCCGATATCCGGGTATAAAAGGGAGACGGCGTGCTGCATTCATTCACCTTTTGGTCTGAGGAGCCTGAGCATCCCTCGACCGCTGTGGCGGGCAGCCAGCATTGTGGCAAGAAGGACACAATGTCTCGTTCCCTCCATCAGGGAACTGAGGTTACAGCCGTAACCAAGACGTTCCGTTTCTGACGTTGTGTCGAGCCGACAGATGGGGTTCCTATGGAAAACGCCACAGCGCTGTGCCACGTCACAATCTCTAGCGGAGCGACGCTGACTGGCCTGGGCGAGTCAGACGTAAGCGCCAGCGCGAAATTGTAACCGTCCAGTGGAGAGGTAGGGGGTCCCAGAGCTTTTTGGGAAAAAGGTGGGAAGCCCCTGCCACCGGCCGTCACGGGCGGAGGCCTTGATTCCCTACTAACGAGAAGCCGCCCGGCACCTTAAGAGCCACTGGGTAAGCATTATTCCCCCCTGGGGGAAAAACGCTACAGGGAGCACCATCCTACCATAGGGAGGATATGGTGCAGACACCACATGGTCTCACCATCAGGGAAGAACTCATGGGAAAAAGTGCGGACTGAAGGAGTTAACCGCAAGGTGGAGGTCCACCTAGGGAGGTCATGGGTTGTCGAGGTGGGAACCATTCATGAGGATACATCAGACGGAACCGCCCACGGGGGGGGGGGGTTGGGTTGGGTTAACACGTCTGGAGCACTAGGTCCGGTTAGAGCTATGTGGTAGATAACTCAACTGATCCCCGGCCTAAGGAGGAGGCCTGCCCCCAGGAGGGTGCTTAGTGATGGATGGAATGCCTGTTCTTTACCCAGTGGGGAAAGAAGGGAGGCGTAATTACCGCTGATCCCCCTAGAGGAAGGGGGAAGGGCTTTCGCAGGCGTATGCCCTACCGGCTGCCGGTCCTACACGTTGCCCTGCAGGACACGGGCTGACATCGGTTCCACGCGTAAGAATTAGAACCTCGCGAAGGTGTTGGGCGTAGCCCAACCCGCAGCTCTGCAGATGTCTGCCAGAGAGGCGCCCTGAGCCAGTGCTCATGAGGAGTGTGCCTCACTCCTAATGGGCAGGGGCGATCTTGAGATCGGTATGCCGTAGTGCCGGCATCCACGATCCAGTGTGTCACCTCTGTTTGGAGACAGCCCTCCCCTTCTGCTGACCTCCAGAACAGTCAAGAGCTGCTCAGAGCATCTGAAGCTCTGCGTGCGGTTCAAGTAGAGGCGCAACGCGTGTACTGGACACAACACGGATGGGGTTGGGTCTTCCTCCCCGGTGGGGAGCACCTGCAGGTTCACCACCTTGTCTCTCGGGAGAGTGGTGGGAACTTTGAGCACGTAGCCGGGGCGGGGTCTCAAGATAACGTGAGAATCCCGGGCCCGAGTTCTAGGCAATCTATGGACACGGAGGGTGCTTACAGATCCCCTACCCTCTTGGAGGTGAGCACCATCAGGAAAGCCGTCTTTATCAAGAGTGAGAAAGAGCGGCAACTCCGAGCGGCTCGAAGGGGGCGGGGCCTCTTGAGGCCCGCCACCTAGGTCGCAAGAGGGTACGGAGCGCGGATAAGGTGGTCACCCTCTCGCGCCCTTAGGAACCTAATGACCAGGTCGAGCTGTCCCAGAGGCTACCCAGCAACTGGGTCATGATGAGCGGCCGTAGCGGCTACATACACTCCCAGTGTGGAGGGGGAGAGGTTACTCCCCAGTCTCTCTTGAGGAAGAGACAGCACGTTCCCGATCGAGCAACTCTGTGGGTCTTCTCTTCGAGAAGAGCACCAGGACGAGAAGAGGCGCCACTTATGGGCGTATGGTGGCCTAGTGGCCGAGGCCCTAGTCTGAGTGGTGTCCCAACCGCCGGGGGTGGGCCACTCAGGATCTCCTCGTCCCGTCCAGACATGGAAGTTCCAGGGGTCTGCCTGGTATGCCGTAACATGCCCCTTCCCTTGGGAAAGGGGGTCCTTTGCCAGGGGGGAGTTGCTGTCAAGAGCCTTAGCTCCGAGAACCAAGTCCGTTTGGGCCAATAGGGTAACTAGTACGACTTGATGCTCCTCTTCCCTGGCCTTGCACAAGACCTGTGCAATGAGGCTCACTGGGGGAAGGCATACTTCCGCTTACCCCGCAGCCAGCTGTGTGCTAAGGTATCTGTGCCGAGGGGTCCCTCGGTCAGGGAGTTCCAAAGCGGGCAATGGGAGGAGTCCGGGGAGGCAACAGGTTCCCCTGTGCGTGGCCGAACTGCTCCCATATGAGCCGGACTGCGCGGGGATGGAGTCGCCACTCTCCGCAAGGCGTCAACTGATGAGAGAGCACATCGGCTGTCTGGTTCAGGTCGCCTGGGATATGTGTGGCTTGCAGGGAGCTGATCACCTGCTGACTCCACAGGAGGAGGCGTCGGGCGAGTTGTGTTAGCTGCCGTGAGCGAATGCCACCCTGTCGATTGATATACGCCATGGCAGTTGTGCTGTCTGACCGGACCAGCACATGCTCGCCCTGCACGAGAGGCTGCAGCCTCTTCAGTGCAAGTAGCGCAGCCAACAACTCTAGCAGTTGATATGCCAACGCAGGCGGGGGCTCGTCCACTGCCCCGACACTGCGTGCCCGTTGCACACGACACCCCACCCCTGCAGGGAGGCAACCGTCGTCATACGACGTGCCTTGCTGCCCTAGGGGGATCCTGTCCACCAAAAAGGTCATTGAAGACCAGGGGGTTGGGGTGCGTCAGCAGAGAGGCGTGATGACCATACGCCTGCTGCCGGTGTGCCACGCTCTCCAGGGAACCCGACTCTGTAGCCAGTGTTGGGGCGGTCGCATGTGCATCAACCCGAGGGGGACCACCCCCACCGAGGATGCCATGTGCCCAGGAGCCTCTGAATTTTTTCAGGGGGACCGCTGACTGCCTGAAGTGCTTCAGGAAGTTCAACACTGACTGACCGCGCTCTGAGTCAGTCACGCTGTCATGGGGATAGAGTCGAGTTCCATACAGAGAAAGAGGATGCTCTGCACAGGGGAGAGCTTGCTCTTTTCTCAGCTGACCTGTGGTCCCAACCGATCTAGGTGCCGGAGCACTAGGTCCCTGTGTGTACACAACAGATCCAGAGTGTGCCCAGATGAGCCAGTCGTCGAGATAGTTAGTACCCGCACACCTCTCTCCCCGAGGGGAGTGAGGGCGGCTCCCCCGATCTTCGTGAAGACTCGTGGGGACAGGGACAGACCGAAAGGGAGGACTCTGTACTGATATGCCCGCCCTCGAAAGCGAGACATGAAAGTAAGCATCCTTCAGGTCGATTGCCATGAACCAATCTTGGCATCTGGTAGACGCCAGGATGTGCTTCTGCGTAAGCATCCTGAACGGCAGCTTGAGTAGGTGCCTGTTCAGGGTACGCAGATCTAGCAACCCCCCTTTTGGGGACGATGAAGTACGGGCTGCAAAACCCGTTGAACATCCCGGCTAGAGGGACGAGCACGATTGCTTGCCAGAGGGGTGGTGACCCTGGCCCGAAGCACAGGAGCATTCTAACCTCTGACTGAGGATGAAAGGATGTCCTAAACTTGAGCGGGCATCTGGTAAGTTGTATCGCGTAGCCGAGACGGATCGTGTCCAGTAGCCACCGTGATGGTATGGGGGCTCTAGACAGGCTCCCAGGGACCGAGACAGGGGCTAGGGGTATGATCTGCCCCAGCGTACTGGAAGCAGACACCATGTCCGTCCCCCTCCTCGATGAGTGTGTTGCACCCATGAGAACAGCGGGACATGCCACGCTGGAGAAATTTGCTCTTTTAGAAAAAAAAAACATTCGAACACTCCTGGCACTGCCGAGACGCCCAGGGGAAGTCGCTGCAGGAAGGGACCGTCCACTGCACCACGTCGTAAGATTCCAGCAGTAATTCGGCGTAGAGTTTGAAGTCTAGAAGTCGATCAGTGTGAAGGCTCCGAAGAACAAAAGGTGAATGAATGCAGCACGCCGTCTCCCTTTTATACTCGGATATCCGGGGGCGGAGTCCGGCATGCAAATTTCATTCGCCAATTTCATTGTCCTTTTCTAAACTAGTTGAAGTTCTTGCTAAACAGAAGTTGATAGGTTCTCAAGAGCGAACCCCATCTGTCGGCTCGACACAACGTCGAGAGACCGACAGAAAGGGAACCCAATTCCTAATAGATGTAATGAAAATGCTTTGAGTGTTTTAACTGCACGTTCAAATTTTCCACAGAAATTGCTGCTGAGAGGTTACTTTCATCAAGCCGATGCCCGCTTTGGAAATTCACGCAACAGACGCCATAAGGTACCATAAGTCTGACAGCAGTATTGACGAGCAAGATAAATAACGTGCTGACCTGGACGACACAAGATCTTGATGGTGTCTTGGTGGAAGGAACGCACCTTTATGAAGCTTTGACACAATATGATAAAGTAAATGACCGGGAATTCATGGGTAGGCATTATACGGCAGTCCACAAATTGCCAAGGACACATGTGCTGGGTGATACTGTATTTTACATAGAGTACGCAGAGTCTCTCACCGGAATTTCCCTTACAGAAAAGACACATGAATTTCACATGTTTTTCGCATGTGATCACACGTATACAACATGTGTTTAACGTGTGCAAAAAACACGTGTGATCACATGTGAAATGTGTGTTTTTGGAACATTTTGGTGTGAATTCCCACGTGAAACCCATGGGATAACATGTAAAAACCCATGGGATGACATGTGCAACATGTGGTGACGTGAAGAACGTGATCACATGTGGAGACATGTCGCATATGTTATCCCATGGGTTTTTACATGTTATCCCATGGGTTTCACGTGGGAATTCACACCAAAATGTTCCAAAAACACACATTTCACATGTGATCACATGTGTTTTTTGCACATGAGAATTTCGTGTGTCTTTTCTGTAAGGGTGTTAACTAACGTTAGACAGTACGACAACGCCTTGAACAATGTGGCCATGCCACTTGACTTTGCTCTTCAGCAAGCTCTACTGAGTGCTGACGCTTGCCTCTTAACTATCTGTGCCAACACGTGTGCCGTCATTAAGGAGGGGCTTGTGGTATGCCTTTGTAGATTCTCACGCTAACGAAACTGAGACGAGTTGTGTTGTTTATCACAGCACCGTAAAATCTTTGTACGACTACATTTGTGACATCTCACACTTGTTTGACTTAGATGATGCGATTTTGAGATAACTGCTGTTACGGTTGATGCGCGTCCTGTAATTTGTGATCCGATAGAAGTAGCAGGCACCAGGGGAAATGCAGAGAGACTGGTCTCAAATTTGTAAATCGAAAATGAAGTGGTAGATGATGTAATTATTACTGATGTTTTAGTTCCCGATGTGTTCGCCGTGCGGTTGTCAAACACCTGAAAACAAATGCTCTGAAATTTAAGAGGTATGTTAGAAGTGAGTATACTTAAGTAGAGGACTACTTGACGCAATCTAGAATGTTTTATTCTGGGTCGTGGGTCACTGAAATGAACATCTTTGCTGCTTCTGATCTTTTAAAAACTATCATAATGACTTTTAACAATGACTGACGGTATGCGCACACCCCTACTGGAGAGGTGTTAACACAAAATGCAATTTTTCTGAAACATATTAGTGCTAACCATTACGAAGTTGTGACGTGTCGCAGTAGGTGATTTTTATCATCTTCCACCTGTCAGAGGAATTCCCCTCTATTCTGATACAAAAGGAGTGAACCTTTGGCACAATAACTATTACAACTAAAAATGTAAATATAATATTGTCATTTTAAGATTTTCAGATAGAACAAACTTTCCTTGAACCATGTATTGACTCACAAACAATACACTTCCAGCCTTGTGCAACCCTACTCCATAACAACTTGTGATCTTCCGAGGTCCACAAACTTCTATAAAGTTTCCAAGGTCCACAAACTTCTATGAAGATTCCGAGGTCCACAAACTTCTATATAGAAGTTTGTGGACCTCGGAATCTTTAAAGATGTCTACTACTGACAAAAAGGTGAAGTAAAACAACTTCTGTATTAGGAGTCGCTGTCATTGTGATAAAAGTTATTGCGAAAACACTTTATTTATCATGTGAATGTGTATTTACAGATTTCTAAAATTCACCGAAATGAGAACTTCCACATACCCATCATAAGATTCTGTGCTACAAGAACTACTATGAAGTGCACAACAGATAAAAACGTAAATATATTATTGTCATTTTAAGATTTTCAGACATAACAAACTCATTTTAATCGTGTATTGACTCACAAACAATACTCTTCCAGCTTTGTGCAACCCTACTCCATAACAACTTGTGATCTTCCGAGGTCCACAAGCTTCTATTAAGATTCCGAGGTCCACAAACTTCTATAAAGATTCCGAGGTCCACAAACTACTATAAAGATTCTGAGGTCCACAAACTTCTATGAAGATGTTTACTACTTACAAAAAGTAAGTGAAGTAAAACAATGTCTGCATTATTAGGAGTCGCTGTCATTGTGATAAAAGTTATTGCGCAAACTGTTTATTTAACATGTGAATGTGTGTTTACAGATTTCTAAAATTCACCGAAATGAGAACTTCCACGTATCCATCGTAACATTCTGTGCTCCAAGAACTCAACTCAACCCAACTTTATTTATATAGCGCTTTTTACATTTGTTATAAAGCAGCTGTACATGAGACATATTGACTATAAGCAAAACAATTAAAGTTATACCTATAAAAACAAGAAAAAGGTGAAAACACAGAAGACAAACATACCCACATACAAAACACTCCCACACACACAATATGCACATGTACTAACACACACAGACATAGACACACACACACAGACGCGCACGCACACACACACATACACACACACACACACGCAGATAAGCATGCACACATAAACAGACAAGCACGCACGCACACACACAGACACGCACACACAGTGAAAGTGCACATTTAAGATAAAGGAGAGAGAAACACAGGTCAAATATTAAACAGACTATAAATTCCTATATGCAATATTAATTAAGTAAAACTTTAAAATTCTAAAGCAGCCCCCCCGGCCAGCCAAATAGTGCAAAACAGTATGCAAATGGTGGCGAGGAACCAATAACTCCGAGAACCCAGGCCCAACCAGGGGATTCCAGTTCCCCTCTGGCAAAAGCTGCTGCCTCTGCACAAGCTCAGCAGTGCTTGCTCAACAAGGATAAATAAAAATAAATAAACTTACTAATAAGGTAAATTATAGATTTAAGATTATCATTAATAATCTAATAGCATTTGAAATTTTGTAGTGAAGACGTGTCAAGTCACCACGTCCTTATTTATCCAGCTCTAACATCTCAGATCTTGTCAGGTCGCCGCTTCCCATTCTCCAATCTACCATCAGGTCTGGCCATGAACTGCATCCTGCTCGCTGTGGTAACCTTGGAACAATGAGACAAGACTGGCTGAGAGTAGAGTACTGTTCTGCACTCTTTGATGCAACAAGTACATCAGTTGTGTTCCTGGTTCCGGTTGATCAGATATGCTGATGATACTCAACTTTATATTTCCTCGATGCCTCATGAAACTGTCACGACGGTGCGTGGAAGAACCCAGATGCAGGCAGGCGTGAAGGGGTTAACAAGACTTTAATATTAAAAAAGACACGCAAAACAAAATCCCACAGTGGGGAACAAAACATGATAATAAATGGAAGAACAAACAGGCACATAAACTGACTAAACTAAAATACAATGACTAAACACCACACTGGACAAAACTACAATGAACTGAAAATAACTAAACTCACGCAACAACCAGGAACAGGAACACACAGCACTAGGCTGACAATTTCATTGGCCTTTTCTAAACTAGTTAGAAGTTGATAGGTTTTTAAGAGCGAACCCCATCTGTTGGCTCGACACAACGTCTCGTTCCCTCCATCAGGGAACTGAGGTTACATCCGTAACCAAGACGTAAATTCAACACATGTGGCTTGAAATAAAGACAGATGAGGAAAGTTCTTCCTTCATGTTTTTCCTTTACTTTGAAGGACTCATCTCCAGTGAGTTTTTTATTTTCTATTGTACGTGTGCTGAACTAATATACTGTAACTTAATTAGGCTATTACACAATGAAAAGAGCCATGTCCTGCTCTACTTTTTTGTCACTTTTGATGTTTCCATTATATAAAAAATCAACCAGCCCATCTGATGTCTCCACACATACACTCATACAAAAAAAGATGCTTCAAAGGGTTCTTCGATGCCATAGAAGAACCTTTTGGTTCCATAAAGAACGTTTAACATCTGAAGAAACTTTCTGCTTCACAAAAGGTCCTTTGTGTGAAAAAAGGTACTTTAGATGATAAAAAAGTAAGAAAGAGATGGTTCTTTGAAGAACCATTGACAGAATGGTTCGTTATGTTCCAAAAATGGTTCTTCTCGTCAGACGTAAACAGGAGGAAAAATGTCAGAGTGATCACGAGAAATGCAGATCCTCCACAGCAGCTTTTAATGACGCATCAAAGATTCATCTGAATTATTAATCACACGCGTGTTCTAAAATGTGTTATTAAATATGCATCATCATATGACATCACAAGGGTTTGAGATGACAGAGTTTTTCTTTAGATTATAGCCTGCAATGTATCGCATAATTAAACAGAATTTACAGTTTTAGTGGCGGATCTAGGATTTTTTAAAAGCAGGGGCCACCATTTACAGAGGGGGGCCAAGTATAGTGCGCCATTCTTTTTCACTTTTCACTGCCCTGCAGGACATGGGCTGACACCGGTTCCAGGGCATCCACGATCCAGTGCGCCAGCCTCTGTTGGAGACAGTCCTCCCTTCTGCTTACCTCCGAAACAGACAAAGAGCTGCTCAGAGCTTTGCGTGCTCTGCGTGTGGTCCAAGTAGAGGCGCAGTGCGTGTACTGGACACAACACAGATAGGTTGGGTTTTCCTCCCCGGTGGGGAGCACCTACAGGTTCACCACCTTGTCTCTCGGGAGAGTGGTGGGAACTTTGAGCACGTAGCCGGGGCGGGGTCTCAAGATAACGTGAGAATCCCGGGCCCGAGTTCTAGGCAATCTGTGGACACGGAGGGTGCTTGCAGATCCCCTACCCTCTTGGAGGTGAGCGCCATCAGGAAAGCCGTCTTTATCAAGAGTGAGAAAGAGCGGCAACTCCGAGAGGCTCGAAGGGGGTGGGGCCTCTTGAGGCCGCCACCTAGGTCGCAAGAGGGTACGGAGCACGGATAATGTGGTCACCCTCTCGCACCCTTAGGAACCTAATGACCAGGTCGAGCTGTCCCAGAGGCTACCCAGCAACTGGGTCATGATGAGCGGCCGTAGCGGGCTACATACACTCCCAGTGTGGAGGGGGAGAGGTTACTCCCCAGTCTCTCTTGAGGAAGGGACAGCTCGTACCCGATCGAGCAACTCCGCGGGTCTTCTCGCAGAGAAGAGCACCAGGACGAGAAGAGGCGCCACCTATGGGCGTATAGCCGCCCAGTGGCCGAGGCCCTAGCCTGAGTGACGTCCCAACCAGACCGGGGGTGGGTCACTCAGGATCTCCTCGTCCCGTCCAGACATGGAGACCAGGTTCTGCCTAGGATGCCGTACGTGCCCCTTCCCCTGGGGAAGCAGGATCTTCTCCAGGGGGAGCGGCAGGAGGGAGTTGTTGTCAGAGCCTTAGCTCCGAGAACCAAGTCCTGGTTAGTCCAATGGGGCGTAACTAGTACCACTTGATGCTCCTCTTCCCTGGCCTTGCACAGGGTCTGTGCAATGAGGCTCACTGGGGGGAAGGCGTACTTCCGCTTGTCCCGCGGCCAGCTGTGCACAAGGGCATCCGTGCCAAGGGTTGCCTCAGACTGGGAGTACCAAAGCGGACAATGGGTGGAGTCCGGGGAGGCAAAAGGACCACCTGTGCCTGGCCGAACTGCTCCCAAATGAGCCGGACTGCGCGGGGATGGGGTTGCCACTCTCCGCGAGGCGTCGACTGACGAGAGAGCACATCGGCTGTCTGGTTCAGGATGCCTGGGATGCATGTGGCACGCAGGGAACTGATCACCTGCTGACTCCAGAGGAGGAGGCGCCGGGCGAGTCATGTTAGCTGCCTTGAGTGAATGCCACCAAATGATATACGCCACAGCAGCTGTGCTGTCCGACCGGACCAACACGTGCTTGCCCTGCACGAGAGGTAGTAGCCTCCTCAATGCAAGTAGCACAACCAACAACTCTAGGCAGTTGAAATGCCAACGCAGGCGGGGTCCCGTCCACCGCCCCGACAATGCGTGCCCGTTGCACACAGCACCCCAAACCTGCAGGGAGGCATCCCTAAGGGGACCCCTGTCCACAAGAAGGTCATGGGAGACCAGGGGTGTGGCAAGGGGGGTGTGATTTAGCAAGGTCTGCAGCGGGAGAGAAGGCTGAGAGAAGAGTGGTGAGTAAATGGGGTGCGAAGTGCAAATGATGATCAGCTGTCCTCTATTCCAGTGATTGGTGTGGGGATGCATATAAACAGCTCGGAGACAGGAGCCGGGTGTGTGAGAGCCAGCAGAGTCTACTGCGGAGACAGAGCGAGAGAGAGAAAGCCTGAGAGAGGAGTGCTTCACGAGAGGATCGTCAGCTCCAGTGGAATACGGAGGCTGGAAACAGAGACGCGCAGCGTCAGCATTGAACTGTGATATATTTTTGTTAATAAACCGTACTTCTCCTCTGCAGTAGTCAACCTGTCCCCGATCTCTTCCTTCTCACCTACACGAACCTTGCTACAATGATGCCGAAACCCGGGAGAAGGAAGTAGGAAGCCGTGGCCAGATGCAAGCTCCGCCGGCAACCCCGTTTGCGGACGTCATCTCGTCCGTCGCGGTCCTCCACCGCGAGCAACACCAGGCGCTTCTGCAGCTGAGGGCAGACCAGGAGGCCCGCTTCCAGGCTATCCTCCAGGCCCAGAAAGAGGACCGCGAGGCGTTCCGGAGCTGGGTGGACCGGGAGGTTCAGGCTGGGGGCCGTACGGAAGAGGCATCGGGTTCCCACCTGTGGCTGACAAAGATGGGACCCCAGGATGAGCCGGAGGCATTCCTCGGCCTTTTTGAGAAAGCTGCTGAGTCCAGCGGTTGGCCGAGGGACAGGTGGGCAATCCGGCTCCTCCCCCTCTTGTCCGGAGAGTCACAGGTGGCGGCACAACAGCTGCCCCCAGAGAGCCTCCTGGTTTACGATGAGCTGAGGAGGGCCATTCTACAGGCCCTTCGCCCTCGCTCAGCAGCTCCGGGACTCATGCCGCAGATGGCTGAGGGTCGAGGAAGGCGACGTGGAGAAGATCGTCGACCGGGTGGTGCTGGAGCAGTTTGCCACCCGTCTTCCCCGGCAGACAGCTGAGTGGGTCCAGTGCCACCGGCCGTCGTCGCTGGACTCGGCCATCCAACTGGCGGAGGACCATTTGGTCACGTGCCCCGGGGTCGGGGAGGCAATTCCATCGGCCTCGCTCTCACACACCCCCACACCTCCTCCAAGTCGACCAGTGCCGGCTCCTCGAGCCCGGCCACCGGGTCCACCGCGGTTCCCGCCTCGGGGGCGAGGTGGGACTGTTCCTCGGCCAGATGATGGGTCCAGCGGGATGCAGGGACGTTCCGGTGGATCGGCGCTGGAGGAACACCACCCCATGTCTCCGTCCTCCCCACACCAAGCACCGCACCCATTTTCTGCTGCCCGGGCGGCGGGTAGGTCTGGGCCGGCCTGTTGGCGCTGCGGGGACCCGGACCATTTCCTCGACCGATGTCCCATGATGGATGTGGGGTTAATGGTTCAGGTCCCGGACGCACCTCAGGCTGCCCCCGGTCAGGCTGGCGAGTACCAGATACCAGTGAGTATTGGGGGGGTACCTATCGGGTTCTGGTGGATTCCGGTTGCAACCAGACCTCGATCCACCAAAGCCTGATTCGATCCGTGGCATGGGATAAAGGCCGCGCGGTTAAGGTACGGTGTGTGCACGGGGATGTGGTTCAATATCCCCTCATGTCGCTGCCAATAAAATTTAAAGGGAAAAAGCATAGAGTTGAGGTGGCCGTTAATCCACACCTCCGACATCCGTTAATTCTAGGGACGAATTGGCCTGCTTTTCCAGAATTATTAAGGGTATTATGCACGGATGTTGCTTGGGGAAAGAGAAACCGGGGAAGACGAGGGCTCGTGCAGGCGGGCAGTGCAGAACCCGGCTCGCAGGGGTCTGACTCCGGGGGAGGAGAAAGCGGGATCGAGAGGCTGATCCTCTCGGACCGCAATGACTTCCCCCTGGAGCAGGCCCAGGACGAGACCTTAAAACGGGCTTTTGAGCATGTCTCGTCCATTGACGGGCAGCCAGTGCAGCCTGCCCGACCTCTCGCCTACCCCTATTTTGCACTTCGGAACAATCGGTTATATCGAGTGGCCCAGGACGCTCAGACCAAGGAGGATATAACCCAATTATTAGTTCCAAAGAGCCGCCGGGAAATGCTTTTTCAGGCGGCTCATTGTAATCCAATGGCAGGACATCTGGGGCAAACTAACACTTTAAATCGTCTCATGGCCCGGTTTTTTTGGCCGGGCATTCACGACAACGTGCGCAGGTGGTGCGCGTCTTGCCGTGAATGTCAGTTGGTGAATCCACCGGCCACACCAAAAGCGCCATTGCGCCCTCTTCCGTTGATGCAGGTCCCCTTCGAACGAATTGGGATGGACCTCATCGGGCCATTAGAACGATCAGCACGGGGACATCGGTTTGCTTTAGTCATAGTGGACTATGCAACCCAATATCCCGAGGCAGTAGCCTTGCGCAACATTTCGGCAAAGTGTGTTGCGGAGGCTCTGTTTCGTATCATCTCCCGGGTGGGGATCCCCCGCGAGGTCCTCACAGATCAAGGCACGGCGTTCATGTCACGCACACTGCGCGAGCTATACGAATTATTGGGCATTAAATCGATCCGGACCAGCGTCTTTCACCCACAAACAGACGGCCTGGTGGAGCGGTTTAATCGCACATTAAAGACCATGATTCGTAAGTTCGTACACGAGGACGCCAAAAATTGGGATAAGTGGTTGGAACCCCTATTGTTCGCGGTACGGGAGGTCCCGCAAGCCTCCACAGGGTTTTCCCCGTTTGAGCTTCTTTACGGGCGGCAACCTCGAGGGGTGCTGGACGTATTGAAGGAAACCTGGGAGGACGGGCCGTCCACGAGCAAAAATGAAATTCAGTATGTCATGGACCTGAGAACAAAACTCCATACACTGGGGCGGCTATCTATGGAGAATTTGTTACAGGCCCAGGACAAGCAAAGCCGCGGGTATAATAGGGGAACCAACTTGCGAAAATTCACTCCGGGAGAGAAGGTACTTGTATTACTCCCTACTTCCAGTTCAAAATTACTTGCAAAGTGGCAAGGACCCTTTGAGGTTACACGGCAGGTAGGGGATCTCGATTATGAGGTCGTACGAACAGACAGACGGGGAGCATGGCAAATTTACCACCTCAACCTCCTAAAAAAATGGAGTGAGGAGGAGTCTGTGATGTTGGCGACGGTGGTAACGGGAGAGGATGATCTCGGGCCGGAGGCGAATGTTAAACATCAATCTCTCGCCATGGCCCTGGGGGGAGATCACCTCTCACCCTCGCAGCTCACGGATGTGGCCCGCCTGCAGGCGGAATTTGCGGATGTGTTCTCCCCCCTGCCTGGTCGCACGAACCTTATTCAGCACCACATTGAGACCGAGCCTGGGGTAGTGGTACGAAGTAGACCCTACCGGTTACCTGAACACAAAAAAAAGGTGGTTCAGGGGGAATTAGACGCGATGTTGAAGTTGGGGATAATAGAAGAGTCTAACAGTGACTGGGCGAGCCCGATAGTTTTAGTCCCTAAAACGGACGGCTCGATACGGTTCTGTGTAGAACCCTACGTACGCCCTACTGGTCGCCGGTCTTACCTGTTGGTACCATGCAAGACTCGGGCTGGCAGCGGTTCCATGCGGAGGCTGTAGAACCTCACGAAGGTGTTGGGCGTAGCCCAACCCGCAGCTCTGCAGATATCTGCCAGAGATGCGCTCGGAGCCAGTGCCCACGAGGAGGCTTTACTCCGTGTGGAGTGTGCCATCACTGCCAGTGGGCACGGGCGATCTTGGGACCGGTACGCCGTAGTGACGGTGTCCACGATCCAGTGCGCCAATCTCTGTTTGGAGACATCCCTCCCCTGCTCCTGACCTCCAAAACAGACAAAGAGCTGCTCAGAGCTCCTGAAGCTCTCTGTGCGGTCCAAGTAGAGGCGCAGCGCGCGTACTGGATACAACACAGATGGGGTTGGGTCTTCCTCCCCGGTGGAGAGTGCCTGCAAGTTCACCACCTGGTCCCGAAAGGGAGTGGTGGGAACCTTGGGCACGTAGCCGGGCCGGGGTCTCAGGCTAACGTGAGAGTCTCCAGGCCCGAGTTCTAGGCAATCCGTGGACACGGAGAATGCTTGTAGGTCCTACTTTCTTGATGGAGGTGAGCGCCAACAGGAGAGCCGTCTTCATCGTAAGATGAGAAAGAGCGGCATCTCCCAGGGGCTCGAAGGGGGGCCTCTGGAGGCCTGCCCGGACCACATCAAAGTTCCAAGAGGGTACGGAACGCGGACGATGTGGATTCAGCCTTCTCGAGCCCCTTAGGAACCTAATGACCAGGCCGTGCTGTCCCAGAGACTTACCACCAACTAGTTCACCATGACATGCCTCGAAACCTGCCCAAGGGGGACCCTGTCCGCAGAAAGGTCATTAAAGACCAGGGGGTTAGGGTGCGTCGGCAGAGAGGCGTGACCATATGCCTTCTGCCAGTGTGCCACGCTCTCCAGGGAACCTGACTCTGTAGCCAGTGCTGGAGCGGTCTCATGTGCATCAACCCGAGGGGGACCACCCCGCCGAAGATGCCATGTGCCCCAGGAGCCTCTGAAATAGTTTCAGGGGGACCGCTGGATGCTTGAAAAGTTTCAAGCAGTTCAGCACTGCACACCCGGTAGTCAGCCGCGCTGTCATGGAGACAGAGTCGAGTTCCATGCTGAGAAAAAAGATGCTGTGCATGAGGGAGAGCTTACTCTTTTCCCGGTTGACCTGTAGTCCCAAACGATCTAGGTGCCGGAGCACCAGGTCCCTGTGTGTACACAACAGATCTCGTGAGTGTGCTAAGATAAGCCAGTCGTCAAAATAGTTGAGTACGCGCACGCCTTTTTCCCTGAGGGGAGCGAGGGCGACTTCCACGACCTTCGTGAAGACTCAGGGACAGACCGAAGGGGAGGACCCTGTACTGATATGCCTGCCCCTCAATAGCAAACCACAGGAACGGTCGATGACGAGGGAGAATCGAGACATGAAAGTACGTGTCCTTCAGGTCGATTGCCTTGAACCAATCCTGACATCTGATAAACGTCAGGATGCATTTCTACGTGAAGCATCCTGAATGGTAGCTTGTGTAGGTGCCTGTCCAGGGTACGCAGATCTAGAATGGGGCGCAACCCCCCGCCTTTCTTGGGGACGATGAAGTACGGGCTGTAAAACCCGCTGAACATCTCGGCTGGAGGGATGAGCTCGATTGCTCCCTCCAGCCTTATTTGTTAACCCCATTCAGTGGTCAGTCGACGAAGACATCTCCACACTCCACCACCCTACTCTGCCGGGAGGTCCCGAGGGCCGGATCTTTGTACCCCCCGAGGTGCACACAGCACTCATGGACTCAACACACTCTGTTCCGGTATCGGGACACCCAGGCAGTCAGCTCACCCTCTCGTTCCTCTCCGCCCGGTACTGGTGGCCAGGTATGCCTCAGGATGTCTCCCGTTTTGTCAAAGGCTGCTCAGTCTGTGCCATCTACAAGGTCCCTCGCCATCTACCGGAGGGCAAGCTACTACCTCTACCAATCCAAAACCTCCCCTGGTCTCACCTCGCCGTGGACTTCCTTACAGACCTACCCCTGTCCGACACATATACCTGTATCTTAGTAACCGTAGACCGGTTCTCCATGACCTGCAAACTCATACCACTCACTCGTCTCCCCTCAGCACTGGAAACTGCAGAGGCTTTGTTCACCCACATATTACGCAACTACGGAATCCCTGAGGACATCTTGTCGGACAGGGGCCCCCAATTCATTTCTCGAGTGTGGAAGGCCTTCTTCAACCTGTTGAACGTTACAGTCAGCTTGACCTCCGGCTACCACCCACAGGCTGGCTGAGCAGAAGATCCAAGACATTGGGAGGTACCTGAGGTCCTATTGCCATTCACATCAGTACAGCTGGCACTGGTATTTACCCTGGGCCGAGTATGCTCAGAACTCCCTTTGGCAGTCCTCTACCGGTCTCACCCCTTTCCAGTGCATACTCGGCTACCAACCTCCCCTGTTTCCCTGGTCGGGAGAACCCTCGTCGGTGCCACCTGTTGACCACTGGTTCCGGCAGAGCGAGAGGGTCTGGGATTCAGCTCATCAACACCCCCAACAGGCTGTTCGCAGACAGAAACGATACATCGACACCCACAGGTCTCCTACCCCTAAGTACGCTCCAGGACAACAAGTGTGGTTGTCCACTAGGGACCTACGTCTGCGACAGCCCTGCCACAAGCTGAGTCCCAAGTACATCTGCCCCTTCTTCATCACCCGCCAGCTTAACCCTGTCACGTACGGCCTACAACTGCCTCCACACTACCGGGTCTCCCCTTCCTTCCACGTGTTCCTATTCAAACCTTACACTAACCCTGTTTCTCATTTGCCCACAGAACCTGGTGTAGCGGTGGACCCACCCCCTCCTCCACCTCCTCTAAACACCGACCAGCAAATCTACAGGGTGGAGAACATAGTCAACTCCAGAAGACGAGGAGGTCGCCTCGATTACTTTGTCAATTGAGAAGGGTCCACGCCACGCACGCTGGCTACGCCTCCTCCATCAGTGCTCATTCACCGTCCTTCCTGCTCACTTTCCCCAGCCTGCGCCTTGTTTATGGACTCTATATAATTCTCCCGTTTTCCCCATGTTAGTGTTCAGTCTTGTTGTCGTACCTCATGTGCTGTTCCGTGTGAGTAACCTAAAGTGTTTGGATTATTTACCTGAACTATTTGTCTGTGGAACTTTACCTAAAATGTCTGGATTACTTGCCTGAATTATTTGCCTGTGGAATATTACCTGAACTTTTGGATTGTTTACCTGAGTTATTTACCTGTGGATTATTCTCGGCTGTGGCCTTTATGTTTGACTGTGGCCTATTTTACACTTCTGGTCTAATAAAATGTACTTAATTAATATCCACAGTAGCTTATTTGTGGGTACATTGTGATTACAAAAATGTAATGTACTGTATGTTCACGCTAAGATTGTTGTATAGCATACTGCTGGTCATGCAAACCACATTATATTAAAATAGTTACCCCTTAGTTTTAAAATATTAACAGTATAAATCTCCTCTTTATACCTCAAACTTTGCATATTGTTCCCCTTGAAACACAATGTACTGTAGAGGTACATTATTGTTACTTAAAATTAGTTGCGCTGTAAATTCTGTTTAATTATGTGGTACATTGGGCCGTAATCTAAAGCGTTACCACATAAATTAAACCTTTAATGCACTCACAAGAGGATGAACAAGCTTAAAGGACAGGATTTTTCATCTATTGACTGTAAACCAAGTGTGTTCTGGATTTCTTTTTTTGTGCTCTGGCGCTGCAAGGTCAGACAGAAGTGATGGAATGGCCGGTTGGCATCAGCAGTATGTGCAGCAAAATGTTACTGCTCTTACAGGGGTTTGGTCAGGACTATCACAGTTTAGCAAAGCCATTCAAAGTTAAACGATGCGAAGCAGTCTTATCAAATTTCTTTGAAAGCAAGCAGCAGATCAGCTTTAATCTCTTTTGGAGAAGTTTAGAAATAATTGTAAGGTTTTTTCTTCTTTCTCTCCTTGACCGAGGTTAGAGGATCTCCTGACACTGCGGGACCAGCGGCTCATACAATAACAACAGCTTTCAAACAGTAACATTTTGCTGGAAAAAGAAAGATTAAATGGTTTAAATTAATTTTAATTTTCCTGATTCTGAGTCATATCCCATTTTTGTAATAACTGGCCATGTTACACCTCTCTGATCTTCTGACATTAATATCCAGGTGAAGTGTTGTTTTAACCCTTACAAAAATAACCCATAGCTATTTTTTCTAAGGGAAGATTTTGTTCTTATGATTGGCTAACCCAAATAATAATAACTAAACATCACCAACAATGAGAAGTGGAAGAAAACATTTGATGACAGACTGATCCTGAATCAGTTTTAGGAACACAAACAGCAGCTTGTTTACATACAGATGGATGAGATGTCAGAAGAGAGGGGAACTGTTCATAAGGTTTTTCTCCACTTCTTCACCTCCTTAAATGTAGATTTCTTGCCATCATGGCCTGTAGCTTGGCCGCTAGAGAGCTACTGACATTTATTCAAACATACATTTACACTATTACTGGGACTGCAACAGTTCAACTTCAATCCTGAAGACACAAAAATTTTCAGGTCATAATGTAAAATATAAGATCATCGTACAAATGTTTTGACTTACAAAACTATTACTTGACGACTGTCAACTCTGTTACCATGAATTTGTATAGAAAAAAGTTTCTTGTGTCATGACCTAGTAAGCCTGTTGTCCTTTCTACCGCTCTAACATACATTAATATAGATTATTTGTGCTGACACAAAGCAGTTTACAAAAACAGAAAGTTTTACGAGTAGAAAAGTCACTTGTGTGACAGAATAACCTTTGGGACATGACAACATTTTCCATTCTGTTTCAACATGTGACGCCAGCCATCTTTTCCATCTCAAATACAAATTCAATTCCGGTGAGCCATTAACGGCTCATTGGAACAGAGAGGAAGCCGAAGCTTTTATTTAGGACTTAAACCCACACAAAACAATCCCAGAATTCTCAGTGAATGGTATTGCAATTTTGCCGTGATAATTGGCGCAGCACGCAGGCTGTAAGTGACAACAACACCAGCGTTTGAACAGTGACTGAGGTGAATGTTTGCAGAGTTTTTCTTGGGTCAGGTAGTCTGCCATGAATTGAGACGTCAAATTAGCTTGGCTGTGAAGATGTCAGTGCTGTGGGTTCTCGGTGTTGCTTGTGAATTCATCAGTTGTTGGGAGTATGGATGCTGTAATCATGGCAGATGATCAGGTCTCTGAGGGCTGAGAGATGGGTTCACTCAAAAGCTCTCTTGTTTTTGATCAACATTTTATCTCATCTATCTGAAGTGCGATGTAAGCGTATGACTTGCTGCTGATGCAACAACCTCGCAATAGGAAAACTGTTGAGCTCCCATGCATTGTCAGGATTAAGCCATTGGTGTATTAATGCGGATTACTTCGCAAATGTTCATAGGAGTTAAAACTCTCCGCAAATGAGCGAAACGTGAAACGACTGTATAATCCTCGCTCTTTCAGCTGAGACGGTCATCTAATTGCTGATAGCTAACTATAATCATTTATGGTATTATCTTTTTTGCAGTCTGAAATGCATTGAAAAGTGTCAGGAAAATTGGCAGAAGAACCCAAGCGCAGGCAACGGCAGTGAAGGGGTTAACCAATGACTTTATTAAATAATAAACAAACTAACAGGCAAAACAGCAGAAACAACACGAGAAACTCACAGAACAGCAAGATCAGGAACGTCGACCATAAACATACACACAGAACGCAATGACAGAGCACAGGACAATGAAACATGAGGATATTTAAAGGGAAGACAAACGAGGGATAACGACACGGGGCAGGTGTGGGTAATCAAACACTTAGGGAAGGATAACGAGGAAACGAGATGGCGGGAACAGAGACGAGACACTGGAAAAACACATGAGAGGTAAAAACATAAACATCTCATGGCCTTCCCACATAAAACCCAAGGACTCTGCCCCGATCCCACCACACGACTAGAATTTCATAAACAAGACGGTGGGACCGTGACAGACCCCCCCTTAATGAACACCTTCAGGTGTTCACCAAGGGGTGACTAACAAGACCTGACAGACTGGACCAAAGACAAAAACCAGACAAACATGGTGAACAAGACAAGGGGCAGACATGACAACAAGACCACAGGACTGGGGTGGGGCAACAAAAACAACAAACATGGGAGGGGGGGTGGGGCAAAACAAGGGCCCATAGGGGGCAGTCCATGGGGGTGGGGAATAGTCCCAGTCCCCGGCTGCGCTCGAGGGCGCTGAGTCCTGGGGGACTTAGGATAAGTCCTGGGAGGGACAGTCTTTGACCCTGGGAGTCTCCCAGGGACCGGCTGGAAAGCCGGCTGGACAGGGCTTGACGCCGGCTGCAAGGCCGGCTGGACAGGGCTTGACACCGGCTGGATGGCCGGCTGGACAGGGCTTGACGCCGGCTGGAAGGCCGGCTGGACAGGGCTTGACGCCGGCTGGAAGGCCGGCTGGACAGGGCTTGACGCCGGCTGGAAGGCCGGCTGGACAGGGCTTGACGCCGGCTGGAAGGCCGGCTGGACAGGGCTTGACGCCGGCTGGAAGGCCGGCTGGACAGGGCTTGACGCCGGCTGGAAGGCCGGCTGGACAGGGCTTGACGCCGGCTGGAAGGCCGGCTGGACAGGGCTTGACGCCGGCTGGAAGGCCGGCTGGACAGGGCTTGACGCCGGCTGGAAGGCCGGCTGGACAGGGCTTGACGCCGGCTGGAAGGCCGGCTGGACAGGGCTTGACGCCGGCTGGAAGGCCGGCTGGACAGGGCTTGACGCCGGCTGGAAGGCCGGCTGGACAGGGCTTGATGCCGGCTGGAAGGCCGGCTGGACAGGGCTTGACGCCGGCTGAATGGCCGGCTGGGACGCCGGCTGGATCACCGGAGTGGACGACGGCTGGATCACCGGACTGGACGCCGGCTGGATCACCGGACTGGACGCCGGCTGGATCACCGGACTGGACGCCGGCTGGATCACGGACTGGGCGCCGGCTGGTTCACCGGACTGGACACAGGACCGGACACAGGAACGGACACAGGAACGGACACAGGACTGGACACAAGACTAGACACAGGACTGGACACAAGACTAGACACAAGACTGGACACAAGACTAGACACAGGACTGGACACAAGACTAGACACAGGACTGGACGCCGGCTGGATCGCCAGCTGCACCGGACTGGACTCGACACTAGACACCGGACTGGGCATCGGCTGCACCGGACTGGATGCCGGCTGCACCGGACTGGACGCCGGCTGGACCACCGGCCTGGACGCATGATGCACCGGACTGGACGCCGGCTGGACCACCGGCCTGGACGCATGATGCACCGGACTGGACGCCGGCTGCACCGGACTGGACGCCGGCTGGACCACCGGCCTGGACGCATGATGCACCGGACTGGACGCCGGCTGCACCGGACTGGACGCCGGCTTGATCACCGGCTGGGATGCCGGCTGCACCGGCTGGGTTGGAGTCCGCGCCCCCCTCCGCTGCCTCTTCTTCGTCAACCGAACTGCAGGGCCTGTGGTCGGCTGCGAGGCAGCAGTGGAGGGTGTGGCTAGCTCCGCACCGGAGGAGTCGGTAGACACCTCCCCGGACGCCCTCCTTCCTCGCTTGCCACGGAGGGTCGTGGACGGTGGAGATGGATCGGCGGAGCTGGAGGAGGGCGGAGCTGAGTCCCCCAAGGTCACGGTGGCCAGGACGAGGTCTTCCGGGACAGTAGCCAGCGGAGAGGATACCCAGGATGGCGTAGTGGGCCATGGTTCATCCCGGTTGACCACGTACCTGAGCATGTAACCAAAGTACAGGGGACTCAGCATCCTCATCTCGCTGGGCTTGAGGGATTCGGTGAGACAGCTGTTAAAAATTACGGTAAGATCCTTCTCACCGAAAACCCCGTCTCTGCCGCCGCATCCAGGAAGGTACGGGCAAACTCCCGTACCCCCCGATCTCCCTGGCGAAGCCCGAACAATAACCGGGTCTGGCGGGCTCGCAGGGAACTGTCCATACCTGCTGGGTTCGTAGATGGCTCTGTCATTCTGTCAGGAAAATTGGCAGAAGAACCCAAGCGCAGGCAACGGCAGTGAAGGGGTTAACCAATGACTTTATTAAATGATAGACAAAACAGAAACAAAACACCCACGATGGGGAAAAATAGAACTAAGAGTATATATATATATATATATATATATATATATATAAATAAGAGTAAACACAACAACCTCCCTCAAGGGGGCAAAAACGAGAACTAAATAATAAACAAACTAACAGGCAAAACAGCAGAAACAACACGAGAAACTCACAGAACAGCAAGAACAGGACCGTCGACCATAAACATACACACAGAACGCAATGACAGAGCACAGGACAATGAAACATGAGGATATTTAAAGGGAAGACAAACGAGGGATAACGACACGGGGCAGGTGTGGGTAATCAAACACTTAGGGAAGGATAACGAGGAAACGAGATGGCGGGAACAGACACTGGAAAAACACATGAGAGGTAAAAACAAACATCTCATGGCCTTCCCACATAAAACCCAAGGACTCTGCCCCGATCCCACCACACGACTAGAATTTCATAAACAAGACGGTGGGACCGTGACAGAAAAGCATGAATCTGTCTGATGTTAAGGTTCATAGGACCCAGAAATTCATCTTTGAGTTTGACAGTTCTGGCGTGTTTTCTGCGCATGTTGAACGTGTGTCCGGACACTGACCACCAGCACACATGTGATGATGAAAATGATGCTGGGCGCCGGTCAGCAGCAGAACTGTGGGTTATTTGCAAATGTGTTGTGGGTTTGTGATGAATGAGTTGATACTATCACAACGGCTCACTGTGCCAGGGTTTTTAGTTTTGCATTGTTTTAAAATGAAACCAGTTTCCTTGAGCATTCTTATAGCACTAGATTGAGCCGCTGGTGAAGTTCCGTTCAGTTTCATCATTCTTTCCTCAGGGATGAGCGATGAGACTATCAGCCATTGATACAGATATAGAAGAATCTGCCAAGCAGACAATCTCATTCTCGCCTTTAGCCTCCACACATATTGTCCGTGGAATCAATAGTAATAACAGGAAACCATGGCCTTGTTTCGAGAAGGTCAGTCAATCTGAAGACACTCCAGTGTGTTAATGTTAAAACCTCAGAGACATTCTCAGACTGCTAAATTGTGCATTAGTGCTTAAATGCATGACATTCAAGAGGAAGATAAATCAGCCCAAACTTTCTGCAGACATCATTTCTTTGATCAGATTAAGACCTGATCTGCTAACAAATCTCAGGTGACACCTGAACTGATGGGGACCTGATGCTTGATAGAAACGGCAGTAATTTCATCATGTGCTGTGGGCCTTTAAAGCAGGAACTGCTACATTTAAAAATAAAGATGAAGTTTGTAACTTTTTTGCAATAAAATATTCAATAACTACTAGGCCAGTGTTATATATTTTGCGCATTTGAGTACTTTCAATATCTCAAATGTTTCCAACTATTTGTAAATCGTCATAAAATTTTCATTTTAACCAGTGACACGGACCGTGTCTGGCAGCCGCCTGTCAATGGTGTCATATCCGTTATGTGTTACCAAAGACACCCAACGGAAAGCCTGCAACCTTCAGCGGAATCCAGGAAAGGAGACTAGAGGCTGTTATAAGCCGTTACGCTTTCTCCAGACCTTGCATCTCCCTAATAACACCGTCTCTGGCGTTACCCTCGGTTTCCACTTTTACTGCCGTAGAAACCATGACAACACAGTCTCATGGACAAATGTGAAAGTAATCGTTTGTAGCGTCTATCAAGCCCTTATCTTGTTTTGCGCAGTCGTGAGGGTACACAATTATTCTTTACTGTTTGCAGCTGGTTCTGTCAACAAAGACATTTTTACTAGACAGAGACGCTGATCTTGCATGTGTTTTCTAGACAGGTGAGCAACTGTTTAGATTCCTTTACTGACAGAAAACGTATGATTATTATATCGATCAACAAGGTTAGTCTTATTGTTTGAATGTTTTTTTCTTCATTTAGCACGAGTGTCATGTATATATTTACTGAACAAGCAGTAATCGTTTTTAGATCATTTGACTAAATAGTAATAAATTAATTTTATGAATTACATCTAATTAATTTTAATGAAATAAAATCACGTCATCAAACGCAACATTTATACAACTTTATTACTTTACTCTCTTTCAGGACCTGTGAATGTGAATTGAATCAGTCATGAAATACAACAATGAAAATCGGGATTTGAATCAGAATGACTGGATGAGTAATTTGCTGAAATCCTCACAACAGAGGAATGACATTTGTCAGCAAAACATGAATAAATAGAAAACAGTCTTTCATAGCATTAAGCAAATGTATGTACATGTCATGATTCTGCCGCATCATGTCATGTTTTCTCGTGGTCCTAGTAGGCAGAGTCATGACAAAGCTCCTGTTTGTGTGGAGAGAATAATTTTGTGCCTTTGAGCCATATATACGTCCTCTCCAGTGATCTCGTCTCTGTTCCCGCCTCTAGTCTCCTCGTATTGCTCGTTTATTGTTTCATGCCCTTCACCTGTTCCCCTCTTGATTTATCTCCTTTATAATGCACTTGTGTTTTCTGTCCTGTGCTGGTTCATTTTGATTCGTGTGGTGTAAGTCCCTGTGTCTTGACAAGTTTAGTCTAGTGTAGTCATTTTGTAAATTATGTCAAGTGTTAACTGTAGTTCTTGTGTAAGTTTAGTTAGTCTTAGTCCTGTCTTGTCATGTTATGATATTCCCTTGTTTTGTTATATTACCCCCTCGTGGGATTTTTTTGTTTTTGTTATTATTATTTATTAATAAATATACTTGTTAACCCCTTACCCGCTGTCTGCACCTGGGTCCTCTGTCCTTGTGTCTCACCTATCCCCATCCGTGACAGTACAGCATTGTTTAAAAGAAGACAGAGAGATGATTATCGGCTGGTATGTGCCTAAATTAAGACTGCAAGAGACACCACATTATACCTTTGAAAACCACATCAAACCCTATTAGACTTGATCAGACATCTTATCAGACTTCTGAATAGACCTAGTCAGACCCCATTAGACCTCATAAAACCACATCAAACCCTGTTAGACCTGATCAGACTCCATTA
>NC_079907.1:18688531-18741700 GCF_024868665.1 Triplophysa rosa | reverse complement strand
TATATATATATAAATAAGAGTAAACACAACAACCTCCCTCAAGGGGGCAAAAACGAGAACTAAATAATAAACAAACTAACAGGCAAAACAGCAGAAACAACACGAGAAACTCACAGAACAGCAAGAACAGGACCGTCGACCATAAACATACACACAGAACGCAATGACAGAGCACAGGACAATGAAACATGAGGATATTTAAAGGGAAGACAAACGAGGGATAACGACACGGGGCAGGTGTGGGTAATCAAACACTTAGGGAAGGATAACGAGGAAACGAGATGGCGGGAACAGAGACGAGACACTGGAAAAACACATGAGAGGTAAAAACATAAACATCTCATGGCCTTCCCACATAAAACCCAAGGACTCTGCCCCGATCCCACCACACGACTAGAATTTCATAAACAAGACGGTGGGACCGTGACAGAAAAGCATGAATCTGTCTGATGTTAAGGTTCATAGGACCCAGAAATTCATCTTTGAGTTTGACAGTTTGAGTTTGGCGTTTCTCTCATTGCTTTTAAAAAATGTCTGATTATCAGATGGTTTTGATTGATTTTTAAATTGTTGCATGTAAATAACTATTTTTTCAACAAGTTTCCCCAGTAAGAGACATCAGGACTTGGAGATGCTACAGGTTAAATAAGGGTAAAGAATAATGAATGATATTTGCATGATGTATTTCTAAATAAATTTCTAAAGGTATTTTGACAAGTTAAATTGTATTTATTTATATTTAGATGCATTTGAGTGCTGATGTTTCATCTGCATTAATCACAAAATTAACGTAGGCACTGCTAATGCAAGTATCTAATCTAATGTCAACCTAAAAACAACATGTTAACTTATCTTTCATAAACATTTTGACAATGTTTATTTCATCAGTGTTCTATAGCATTCATTTAAATCTATATATTACAGACACTCACATAGCACATGTTTTTAAACTCGTAAATTGTCTTCATAACATCATCAATGACTGAATGAATATTTAAATGAGCACAAACATATCAGCTCTCAGGAACTTTAAACTGTCCACCTTAAACTGCTTCTCACAACACACGTACGCACGCACGCACACACACACACGCTCACAAGCACACACACACACACACACACACACACACACACACACACACACACTTACAGAGAAACAGTGTTGCAGTAGAGAGAGTATAAGGGCTGTCAGCTGAATGAATATAATATGTAAATGGAGTCAGTCTATTTCCATAAACCATGATGCTTTGTTCTAAAACAACAATACAGTCAGCTCCTAGAAATATATATGAGAATTAAAGCGTGCTAGCTGAAATTTGCACTTCAAAAACATCAAGTTCTCAAGTTCTGAACTATTTTGATCTGATCTATGAATAAACAGATAGAAACATCTGAATTCTCTTTTCGGAAACACATTATTGCAATAGAGAAACTGATCAGATTTTTGTCTGTGATCTGTGATAGAGGCTAATAACTATTATGTAATTACACAGTGTAGAGATTTTAGAATGTTTATTATAATTTTTTGCTGTTTTTTTGTCCATGCAGTGTAAGTGTACGAGGATCAGCGAGAGCTGAACAGAAAGCAGTCGTGACATACTAATAAATAACTGCTTCCACACAAGACAGTCATACAGGTTTAGAATGACATGATGGTAAGAAACAGAATTATGTCAGAATTTCTTTAAACAGAATTCATTGTGTTGTTAAGAGCAAACTCAATACTCCAGACATAATCTATATGATGGGACCTTAAAATAAAGTTCAAAGTTAAAAAAAGGCAGAGCTGAGACTGTAGATCTGCGGATGAGACAGAAAGGCGCATTTAAAACAAATCACAGTCGTGATCAAGCAGACGTGTTCTGCGCATGTTGAACGTGTGTCCGGACACTGACCACCAGCACACATGTGATGATGAAAATGATGCTGGGCGCCGGTCAGCAGCAGAACTGTGGGTTATTTGCAAATGTGTTGTGGGTTTGTGATGAATGAGTTGATACTATCACAACGGCTCACTGTGCCAGGGTTTTTAGTTTTGCATTGTTTTAAAATGAAACCAGTTTCCTTGAGCATTCTTATAGCACTAGATTGAGCCGCTGGTGAAGTTCCGTTCAGTTTCATCATTCTTTCCTCAGGGATGAGCGATGAGACTATCAGCCATTGATACAGATATAGAAGAATCTGCCAAGCAGACAATCTCATTCTCGCCTTTAGCCTCCACACATATTGTCCGTGGAATCAATAGTAATAACAGGAAACCATGGCCTTGTTTCGAGAAGGTCAGTCAATCTGAAGACACTCCAGTGTGTTAATGTTAAAACCTCAGAGACATTCTCAGACTGCTAAATTGTGCATTAGTGCTTAAATGCATGACATTCAAGAGGAAGATAAATCAGCCCAAACTTTCTGCAGACATCATTTCTTTGATCAGATTAAGACCTGATCTGCTAACAAATCTCAGGTGACACCTGAACTGATGGGGACCTGATGCTTGATAGAAACGGCAGTAATTTCATCATGTGCTGTGGGCCTTTAAAGCAGGAACTGCTACATTTAAAAATAAAGATGAAGTTTGTAACTTTTTTGCAATAAAATATTCAATAACTACTAGGCCAGTGTTATATATTTTGCGCATTTGAGTACTTTCAATATCTCAAATGTTTCCAACTATTTGTAAATCGTCATAAAATTTTCATTTTAACCAGTGACACGGACCGTGTCTGGCAGCCGCCTGTCAATGGTGTCATATCCGTTATGTGTTACCAAAGACACCCAACGGAAAGCCTGCAACCTTCAGCGGAATCCAGGAAAGGAGACTAGAGGCTGTTATAAGCCGTTACGCTTTCTCCAGACCTTGCATCTCCCTAATAACACCGTCTCTGGCGTTACCCTCGGTTTCCACTTTTACTGCCGTAGAAACCATGACAACACAGTCTCATGGACAAATGTGAAAGTAATCGTTTGTAGCGTCTATCAAGCCCTTATCTTGTTTTGCGCAGTCGTGAGGGTACACAATTATTCTTTACTGTTTGCAGCTGGTTCTGTCAACAAAGACATTTTTACTAGACAGAGACGCTGATCTTGCATGTGTTTTCTAGACAGGTGAGCAACTGTTTAGATTCCTTTACTGACAGAAAACGTATGATTATTATATCGATCAACAAGGTTAGTCTTATTGTTTGAATGTTTTTTTCTTCATTTAGCACGAGTGTCATGTATATATTTACTGAACAAGCAGTAATCGTTTTTAGATCATTTGACTAAATAGTAATAAATTAATTTTATGAATTACATCTAATTAATTTTAATGAAATAAAATCACGTCATCAAACGCAACATTTATACAACTTTATTACTTTACTCTCTTTCAGGACCTGTGAATGTGAATTGAATCAGTCATGAAATACAACAATGAAAATCGGGATTTGAATCAGAATGACTGGATGAGTAATTTGCTGAAATCCTCACAACAGAGGAATGACATTTGTCAGCAAAACATGAATAAATAGAAAACAGTCTTTCATAGCATTAAGCAAATGTATGTACATGTCATGATTCTGCCGCATCATGTCATGTTTCTCGTGGTCTAGTGGCAGGATCATGACAGAACCCCATGTTTCATGTGGAGAGGGGTAATTTTGGCCCTTATGGCCTTCCATACACCCTCTCGGATCTCGTCTCTGTTCCCGCCCTCTCGTCTCCTCGTATTGCTCGTTTATTGTTTCATGCCCTTCACCTGTTCCCCTCTTGATTTATCTCCTTTATAATGCACTTGTGTTTTCTGTCCTGTGCTGGTTCATTTTGATTCGTGTGGTGTAAGTCCCTGTGTCTTGACAAGTTTAGTCTAGTGTAGTCATTTTGTAAATTATGTCAAGTGTTAACTGTAGTTCTTGTGTAAGTTTAGTTAGTCTTAGTCCTGTCTTGTCATGTTATGATATTCCCTTGTTTTGTTATATTACCCCCTCGTGGGATTTTTTTGTTTTTGTTATTATTATTTATTAATAAATATACTTGTTAACCCCTTACCCGCTGTCTGCACCTGGGTCCTCTGTCCTTGTGTCTCACCTATCCCCATCCGTGACAGTACAGCATTGTTTAAAAGAAGACAGAGAGATGATTATCGGCTGGTATGTGCCTAAATTAAGACTGCAAGAGACACCACATTATACCTTTGAAAACCACATCAAACCCTATTAGACTTGATCAGACATCTTATCAGACTTCTGAATAGACCTAGTCAGACCCCATTAGACCTCATAAAACCACATCAAACCCTGTTAGACCTGATCAGACTCCATTAGACCCCATTAGACCTCATCAAACCCTATTAGATCTGATCAGACTCCATTAGACCCCATTAGACCTCATCAAACCCTATTAGCTCTGATCAGAACACATTATACCTTGTAAAAACAACATCAAACCATATTAGACTTGATCAGACATCTGATCAGACTTCTGATTAGAGGTAGTCAGACCCCATTAAACCTTGTAATGCCACATCAAACCCCATTAAACCTGATCAGAACACATTAGACCTTATAAAACCACATCAAACCCTATGAGACCTGATTAGACCTAGTCAGACCGCATTATGTCATGGCTCTGCTTCACTTAGTCATGATTTTCTTGGTCCTGTAGCAGAGCCATGACAAAGCCTTGTTTTATGTGAGAAAACCATGAGTTGTCCATGTTTTTACTTCTCATGTGTTTTCTCGTGTCTTGTCATTGGCCCCGCCCCTCTCATTTCGCGTATTGCTTTCCGTCCGTGTTCCATTACCTTCACCTGCCTTGTGTCATTATCGCTCGATTGTCTTGCCCTTCAAAAGCCCTCGTCTTCTCTGTCTCATTGCTCGTTCATAGTGGTTGTTCGTGTTCGAAGATGTTGTGTGTGCTCTACTCTCACTGTATCCTGTGAGAGTTATTTGGATCACGTTCCATGTTGGATGTTCCCTGTTCCTGATGCCGTTCGTCTTTTGTAGTAAGTGTTAGTTTAGTCTCCGTCTAGTGTTTATTAGTCTAGTGTTCAGTGAGTCTTGTGTTGTGATTTATCATTATTATTTTTCTCGTCCCAGTTTTGTACCCCATCGCGGGTCTTTTGTTTTGCCCTGTTTTTGTGTGAATAAAGTCTTGTCTGTTAAGTCCTCGCCCTCGCCTGCCTGCAATTGGGTTCTCTCCCACGCACCTTGTGACAGAATGAACGAGCCCAATCGAACCCAGTAGGTGGCTCCCAAGGATGGCAAGGCGTCGTCCCCCCGATCCGGCCTAGCCCACTTGCTACTGGGGTTCCGTCAGGGCAGTTATGGGGACCGGGAGTTCGCCAGAGCATTCTCGGCGGTGGCAGAGACGACCGGGTTCAATGACGCGGAGTTGAAGACGATCTTCAACTGCTGCCTCACCCGGCACCTCACACTGCCGGAGAAGAGGCTGCTGGCTCCTCTCGGGTTCGTGGATATGGTCAGGTACGTGGCCAACCGGGATGATCCCGGGAGTGGGGTTACATTTGGAACTTCCGCTCCACGGTCGAGCATCCCGGGGGGTCTCGTCCTGGCTGCCGCTGCCCAGGGGGACTCAGTACCCTCTGGCTGGAGGTCCACGGTTCCCGGTTCCCCTGGCGGACACCGTGGCGAGTGGGGAGGGAAGGACTCGGGGACGACGTCTGGGGGTTCCCCCAACGCTGAACTACATCTGGTCCCCACGGGTCCGCCAAAGATGGCTTCTGACCCGGCGGTGCGGAAAAGGAGGAAAGAGCGTCACAGGGGAACGTACCGTTCTATGCAGCCGGCTACCACTCCGGTGATCGAGCCGGCGTCCAGTCCGGTGATCCAGCCGGCGTCCAGTCCGGTGCAGCCGGAGTCCAGTCCGGTGCAGCCGGCGTCCAGGCCGGTGCAGCCGGCATCCAGTCCGGCGCAGCCGGCGTCCAGTCCGGCGCAGCTGGCATCCAGTCCGGTGTCCAGTCCGGTGTCCAGCCCGGTGTCCAAGTCGATGTCCAGCCCGGTGTCCAAGTCGATGTCCAGCCCGGTGTCCAAGTCGATGTCCAGTCCGGTGTCCAGTCCGGCGTCCAGTCCGGTGTACAGTCCGGAGTCCGGTCAGGTGTCGAGTCCAGTGGTCCAGCCTACGGTCCCGCCGGAGACTCTACAGGCTTCCCGCCCGGTACAGCCGGGAGTCAGTCCGGTTTCCAGTCAGGCCTTCAGTCTGGTCAAGCCGGCGTACCAGCCGGCCACTCGGCCGGTCTTCAGGCCGGTGACTCGGCCGGCATTTCAGCCGGCGATGCAGTCGGCCTCCGGCCTTGGGTGGCCGGCCTTCCAGCCGGTGCCTAACCTGGGACCTCCTAGAACTGTACCCCCCCATTCCCCTGGAATGCCGCGCTTTCAAGCGCAAGCGGGGACTAGAACTGTACCACCCATGAACTCTGGTTTGGCCCCACCCGCCCTCCCATGTTTATTATTTCTATTATCCCATCCTAGTCCTGTCATCGTATTGTCATGTTTACCATTGATCATGTTTTCTTTGTTTTGCCTTGTCCTGTCGGTCACCCAGTCGGTCTTGTCTCTGTATCAGTCTACCCTGTCTCGTTAGTCTACCCCTTGGTGAACACCTGGGGTGTTCATTAAAGGGGAGGCTTCTGTCATGGCTCTGCTTCACTTAGTCATGATTTTCTTGGTCCTGTAGCAGAGCCATGACAAAGCCTTATGTTTTATGTGAGACAACCATGAGTTGTCCATGTTTTTACTTCTCATGTGTTTTCTCGTGTCTTGTCATTGGCCCCGCCCCTCTCGTTTCGCGTATTGCTTCCCGTCCGTGTTCCATTACCTTCACCTGCCTTGTGTCATTATCCCTCATTTGTATTGCCCTTCAAAAGCCCTCGTCTTCTCTGTCTCGTTGCTCATTCATTGTGGTTGTTCGTGTTCGAAGCTGTTGTGTGTGCTCTACTCTCACTGTATCCTGTGAGAGCTATTTGGATCACGTTCCATGTTGGATGTTCCCTGTTCCTGATGCCGTTCGTCTTTTGTAGTAAGTGTTAGTTTAGTCTCCGTCTAGTGTTTATTAGTCTAGTGTTCAGTGAGTCTTGTGTTGTGATTTATCATTATTATTTTTCTCGTCCCAGTTTTGTACCCCATCGCGGGTCTTTTGTTTTGCCCTGTTTTTGTGTGAATAAAGTCTTGTCTGTTAAGTCCTCGCCCTCGCCTGCCTGCAATTGGGTTCTCTCCCACGCACTTCGCGACACCATTAGACTTCATCAAACCACATCAAACTCTATTAGACCTGATCAGACTCCATTAGACTTTGTAAAACCACATCAAACCCTATTTGACTTGATCAGACATCTGATCAGACTTCTGATTAGACCTAGTCAGACCCCATTAAACCTTGTAAAACCAAATCAAACCATATTAGACCTGATCAGACCCCATTAGACCACATCAAACCCCATTAGATTTCATCAAATCCAATTAGACCTCATCAAACCCTATTAGACCTGATCAGACTCCATTAGGCCTCATCAAACCTTATTTGACCTGATCAGGACACATTAGACCTCATCAAACCACATCAAACCCTTTTAGACCTGATCAGACTCCATTAGACCACGTCAAACTACATCAAACCCAATTAGACCTGATCAGACCCCATTAGACCTCGTCAAACCAGATCAAACCCTATTAGACCTGATCAGATCTCATTAGGCCTTATAAAACCCTATTAGACCTGATCAGGACACATTGGACCTTGTAAAACCACATCAAACCCTATGAGACCTGATCAGACATCTTATCAGACTTCTGATTAGACCTAGTCAGACCCCATTAGACCTCATCAAACCACATCAAACCCTACTAGACCTGATCAGACTCCATTAGACCCCATTAGACCTCATCAAACTCTATTAGACCTGATCAGGCTCCATTACACCCCATTAGACCTCGTCAAACCCTATTATACCCAGTCAGACCCAATAAACTGCATCAAACCCAATTAGACCTGATCAGACCTCGTCAAACCATATTAAACCCTTTCAGACCTGATGAGACCCCATTAGACCTCATTAAACCGCATCAAACCATATTATACCTCATCAGATCCCATCAGAACACATCAAACCCAATTAGACCTGATCAGACTCCATAAGACCTCAAATTTAAATTATAATACTGTTTGTCCACTATCAGAGTTCAATAAATGAACAATTTGATTTGAAAGCATTGTGAAGTGAGGCTGTGTGTAGTGATGTCACAGTGAGATGTTGTGTAGTATTTACATGATTCATGTCTCTGAGATGGACAGAAAACAGATGAGACGGAGAAACCCTGCAGCTGCTCTTATTCATCTGTCCATTTACTGTCTGAGGAGGAAGACTAGCTGTCAATCAAACCATCTGCTGTCATATGCTCTATTGCACTGAAACTGTTACTTACTCTAGAGTTCTAGACTATTTTTATTCATTAAATAGTTATTTTAGTTAATTAATCATTCTAATCATTAATTAATAATATGGATGTCTTGTATTTTAATAGATAAAGCTTCACACATTTGGACAAATGGATAAATGTCTCTGTAGCACAAGCCACACATTACATTTTCATTAATACATCTGCCTGATCATCTACCATCATTTTTTGTCATTCTTGTGAAAAGCAGAAGAAAAAATCTAGAAAATGATTTTTGTTTCTCAATAAAGTCCATTTCAGCCCGATTCAAACCTTGAGTCATGATTCATTATGAAAGACCCACACAAGCCTCTCCTCCACCTCATAAAGTTCATCAATAACAATATGATTTTCAACTGGGAGTCCAAAAGGTTGTGGAATGATTGGTTTTACGTAACACAAGATCGACGTTTTCATTTTAGTTTGCTATCATTGCAACAACAACAACAACCTCTCAGTCTTTAGGCAACGGGACCGATCTCTGGCGGTGTGGAAGTCAATCTCGACTGCGTGGAGTGTTTGTCTTGTGGAAGAGCGAATCTTGAACTTTAAAGTCTCTCTCGGCTCAAAACAGACTGCAGGCAGAGAGTGTCGTTTATAAAAATGGCTTATTGATTTTTGATCGCCTTACAATGACATTCAGTGCCGAGATCATGCATGGAAATTTTAAATGCAATTTATTTGAAAATGTCACGCTCCTTTTTTTCTTCTCAAGGGAATAAAATCTTTCTGCACATCAAAGTAGGAGTGTTTGGATGTATCAGGCCCTTTAGAGAATGTATGTCACCATGAAAACAGGTTTTGTTCCTTTGTCTGTAAGCGGTAGAAACATTTGTACTGTATGCAATACTTTTAACAGATGAGCGCAATCCAGTCTTTCACTTTCAAGAAAACACATCAAACATCTTGATGACTCATGCTGCACTTACACATTTCACCCAATCAAAAGCTCTATAAAGTTCCTCCCTATAATCAGAGCTACATGAAAGAAAATATACTGTTTATACTGATGACAGTCACACCTCACAGCTGAAGTGTAATATACTGTATACAGGTGATGCGATTGATAATGAGCGTCAGCTGGGCGCCACCGGCCTCTTATCTCCCACGGAGGAGATTGGAAGCATAAAAGGCCGAGCGGCAGGAGCATACGGCGAGAGAGGACCAGGCCCGGACATTAGTTAAGTTTTGTTTATGTTTGTGTTGCCGGCAGTCGTCCGCGAGGGGCTGCCGGCTTGTTACTTTTGTATTTTTGTTGTATTTATTTTTGATTAAATGTTTTGAATGTTCGCCGGTTCCTTCCATTTTATTGAGCTTTATTACACTTTTGTTTGTTTGTTTTGATTTAAGCCATAACAACTCAAAACATACAGCTAACTAACACAGGAAAACACAATAAAAACATGATAACATAATAAAAAATGAGAGTTATCTCATTTTGGAACCAAACTCTTCATATATTCATATGTATTTAATTCACGAACTCTCTATAGTCTATCAGTGAATTATGGAATTTAAACGAAGTGCTGCGAACATTTTTATGACACACAAACACTGACCTTCTCAACTGTTTGCGAATGAAAATCCTCTGTAATGTTTACAGCATTCAGGCACATCTCACAGGATGGTTTCAGGCGTGACTGAGTGACCGTGGGTAAATCGCTGGTGTTATACTGCATATGTGTGTCTCAGAGGAGCTGCACTCAATACTTTTAAAGTTGCTATGAAACAGCAGATTGAGATAGAATTTGAACTTTTATTCCTTGCAGCATCCCAAGTGAAGAATCATCTCACCGGTGAACTAAAGATCTGAATTACATTCCAAACATCACTCACAGATGAACAGGGCTGTAGTCAAGTCCACTTTTGTTGAATCCAAGACCAGGACTAGTCGAGACAGAGTCCAAATGAGACAAGACAGAGACAGAGAAAAGAATCGCTTTATTTGTAATGATGAAAAAGCGGATCGAATTATGTCATTTTATTTACTTTAGGTATAGCAATTTCACCAAAGTCACAAATCCTAAGTGCAACTTCAGATTTTGAGTCTTTTAATTGTAGTATCACAATCACATTCTGGGCTGCCAATTGGCAGAAAATGCAAATAATTAAATTGCTAAATCAATAGAAAATCAAGAATCAGGGTGTAAAACTCAACATTGGTGACAATCAACAAAAGAAAGCTTCTTACTGCAATGCATACTGGGTAACATCATAGTACAAATCTCATTCATGACTCCCAGCATGCTTTGCAGTTGATCTGTATATCTGAATTAGTTTGATGATATTCACTGTTGATGAAGTTTGTATGATGAGTGTTGATGTCTAAAGTGTGTGAGGAAAACTTTCAGTTTAATTTGGAGGAAACCGATGAGCACGATGCAGCTCTCGTTCTCCAGAATCTGTTGCAACAGTTTTCGAATTACCCGTTTTCAGATCACAACAAGCATGCCTCATCAATGGTTTTGTTTAGAAGGAGAAAAAAATCAACGGACTCGGTTGAGACGAACTAGAATATTTGGCGAGACCAATGACCAAGTCCGAGAAAAAAGGTCAGAGTGCAGATACCAACGAGTCCAAGTCTCTCCAAGTCCGAGACTACAGAAAAATGTCTGGAGTATACAGCAATGCCAGTCCAAAAATACCAGTCCACCTCACTCGCAGAGACAGATAACTGAATGTCAGTCACGCAAGAACATTACACACGGAATGGTAAACAATATAAGTATGGTATTAAATTCACTTACACAAAACATGCAGTATAACAAGTGCCAAAATTATATTTTACTGAGAGTAGACTTCAAAGTGTACTTTCAGACATTAAAAATAAGTACTCAACTGGTAAACTATCAGCATATCTGTAAATTTACTTGTATTGCAGTACAAATGTAAAAGGTAGTTGTAATCTGAGGTGGTGTTTACACAAGAGTGTTTTTGTTTTAAAATGTATAGCTGATGCTTCGGTTACACCTGGTGTTCACACTACTCCGGAGTTTTCGACCTCAAAAACTGAGACTTTTAGAAAAGATGCATATCAACTTTTTTTACTTCTCTGACCAGACAAACACAAAGATGTGAATGTGTAGATGCTGTTTATTAATGATGCATGTTGACCAGTGGTGGACAGTAACGAAGTAAATTTACCTGAGTACTGTACTTAAGTACACTTTTTGAGTATCTGTACTTTACTTGAGTATTATTTTTTCTGAGTACTTGTACTTTAACTTCACTACATTTGAAAGACAACTATCATACTTTTTACTCCACTACATTTATAAAAAGGTCCAACGTAGAAAATGGTTCCATAGTCATTTTTATTCCTACTATGGAAAGTCAATGGGGGCATATTTTGAAGTGAACTACTCCTTTAATACAACTGATACTGTGAGCTACTCAGTGTATTCAGTAGGTTGCTTCAGAGGCATAAGGTATACGACAATAAAACAATGCACAACTGACATAAAGGAAATGTACTTTTAATACTTGAGTACTTTTAAAAGCACGTACTTCTGTACTTTTACTTAAGTAAGAATCTGTCTTTACAACTTTTACTTGTAGTGGAGTAATATTTGACCAGTAGTATCTGTACTTTCACTCAAGTAAGGAAGTTGTGTACTTCGTCCACCACTGATGTTGACATATCTGAGGTGATGTCTGAGTTGTTTGGTGTTTTTTCAGTGACACTTTTCACACATCAAGCACATATACTGTAACTTCACTTCAAATAAACACTAACCTTCAATTTGTGATGTGCGTTTGTTCATTTCTAATTTCGCCTTTTACGTTACATTTAGTCATTTAGCAGACGCTTTTAACCAAAGCTACATACAAATGAGGTAAACAATAGAAGTAATTGGAACAACGTAACGACAACAAAAAGCATAAGTGCAGTAAAACTGGTCTCATGTAGCCTACCACAGAGTTATGTTTTTTTTTAAGGACAGAAAGAGAAGAAAAGAGATAGAAGTCAGAACTAATCAGTCAGGTGTTGACAGAGGAGATATGTTTTCAGCCGATTCTTAAAGATGGCCACAGAATCTGCTGATCTTGTAGCAGCGACAGATCATTCCACAAATGTGGAACCGATCCAGAGAAGGTACGCGACTACTATACAATGATGTCCCAGAAATGTCTAGTTGCTAACATTCTTCCAAATATCTTTGTATTCAACAGAACAAATAAATGTATACAGATTTGGAACAACTTGGGTGGGGGGGGGTAATTCATGACAGAATTTTCCTTTTTGAGTGAACTATCCCTTTAAAGACCCAATGTGCAACAGCAGCAGGACTAACAGATTTTCTTCATCTATATTTGATGAGGGTGGAGATTGTGTCAGGGATCATGGAGCACAGGCCTCTGAGAGCTCAAAGAAAATCAGAGCCGATACTGTGGCCATCTCCAATTAAATATCATTCAATAAAACAAAAAATGAATTTTGACAGAAAGTTTCACCTGAACAGGGTTACAAACATATACTGTATTCTTCAGTTTTGTTGCCATGTTAATCTACAAAGATTAAAGTAACATCTGTCACAGACTCTGTTCTCAATCTGCATTGCTTCTCTGTCTTTCTAGATGCTTCTCCCCATATAAGTGACAAAAATGTTGCATGAGATGATGTTTGTGATGGAGAAGAATATGTGGACTGATAACAGCAGTGAATGAAGATTGTGTTCACATCTGATGGTCAAGGTTCATGTGTCTTTCTCCATTTTAAAAGTACCTCTATATTCCAGTCAATTGATCCCCGTAGAGGGATGGGGTGTGTTATTATAGGCTTGTACCAACTCAGTTACATATTGATCCCAGTCGTCTTTCAGATCATCCCTTAATGTGCCCAGCATACTCAACAGTGTCCAATTAAAATGTTCACATTGTCCGTGTCCTGCTAGGTGAAATGGAGTTGTATGGGACTTACTGATATTATACAATGTACACAATTCCTTGATGACTTTCGAAATTGGGGCACTGGTCAGAATTCAGCTGGTCCAACCCCCAAACGGCTGTATGAAGTGCTGCCACAGTACCCTTGCTGTAGTCACTGTAGTTTGGTACAAGGTTGGCACTGCCACTGCATAACGTGTAAAGTGGTCCACCTAAAATGTTACACATCCCACTTCGTGCTGTCAACAGAAACAATTTATAAAGGATACTCTGACTGAATAGACACAAGAGGGGCACTTACTTTATTGACAGGAGTCAATAAAAAAGCGTCGACGAGCGAGGCCCAAAGTCTTCTCTGCTCCTAAGTGTCCTGCCCGGTCATGCACCCATTCTAGAACCTGCTTCTGCAGACACTGAGGCCCCACAACTTGCTTCCATTTATTAAAAGTCTTTGGATCACATACCTCTTGGCATAGCAGTCCTTGATGTACACACAGGCGGGTCCACTGTCGCAACAACACCTACACCAGCCTGTCCTCTGCTGCTCGCTCTCTTGGAGTAGGCCCTCTTTCTCTGTCCATATAGACCCACAGTCGTGACACCACTGGATCTAGCCGCTTGGCCCTCTTCCAATCAGCTAACGTGCAGTGTTGGGGAAGCTACACTGTTTTAAAAGTAGTTGAGCAACTGCCAAGCTACTGAAAAATGTAGTTAAGTTAGTAGCGTCGCTACTTGTAGTACTCCCCAACACTGCTAACGTGCTCGGACCCACTCCTTGGCTTATTTGTGTCGCTGCCTCTCCCTCCTGGCATTCCTCATGCTCTTCCACAGGATCAAGAGCATGTACACAGGCATGATCGCAAAAAAACATAAATAACCCATGTCAACTGTATGCCACAAAGATGTGGGATAAGTGAGATTACCGTGCCGTTTACACGAGATCATTTTCAACTAAAAACGGAAAACTTTTAATGCGTTATGGCTGTTAATTTACACGAAAAACAGTGTTTTGGGGGACTGAAAACGCAAACTTTTGAAAACGGGTCCCAAAGTTTTTGAAAACAACGGCATTACCGTTTCCGTGTAAACTCTGAAGGCGGCATTTTCCAAAAACGATGATGTCATACGCATGCTTCAGTCTGTAGGCATGCGTGTGACTATTCCCCAAACAATAATGGACATACTTATTATCATTTCTCCAGAAAGAAGTTAATTTACTGCACCACTAAAACCAGCGGAGACATAGTATTTATATACACAATCTATAAACGCACATACACGCCGACAAAGTGTATTAGAAGTGTTTATATTGTAAAAAAGGGTATGCGTATGTGTGCAGGCACGTAGGGTTTCTTTATGGTGCAACAGCGCCATCCACAGGCCTGGCATGCATAATACGTCGTTTTTATTTGTTTTCCCGGATCCATGTAAATGCAGATTGTTTTGATAACGCTGTCGTGTGTATGTGAAACTTTTCAAAAACACAAAGTAACACTTTTTCCATTGTTCATCGTGTAAATGTACAGTTGGTAGTTTGAGTGTGAATGATACAAATCATCAGGGAAATACAGAGTTAATACAGCGGTTCACTGTGGCTGATGTGCAGTGATATTTACAGTATTTAAGTAAACAGGTGTTTCACATCAGCCACTTCTACATCATATTTTTAGCACAGTTGAAATCATAGGCATATGTAGATGTCACACTGGCCGCTGAATCACAGATCAGCATCACCGCCATATTGGTCAGGGCAAGACTGCCATATAAACACACGCAGGTGAACGTTAACATTTCTCAACCAAATTCAATGTTTTATGATCTATTACGTACAAACATTTGAACAGTGTTTGTTTTATAAATGTGTTTATGGCGTTTAACAGCACATGTCTCTGTGATGCCTGCATAAGATGATTGATGGGTCTGAATACTACCCAAACGAAAAAAGCTTGGAATATTCTGTATCAGAACTTTTTTGATTGAATGCTAATCTTTCTGAAAACTGGTGTGAACATACAATCCCTGAATGAAAAGATGAACACCAATGGGTATTTAAGCACAACAGTGGTTTTGTGGGTTGATATGAAGAGACGATTGTAGGGTGACAGTTTTTGGCAAGTGTGTTATTTCTGCTACAATGAATCTTATCTGACGAAAGAATTTATATCCATAATCTCCTTCATCATCTCTCACATTTCCCCTGGGAAATTTCTTTAATATACATTTACACATCCATAATGATCATCATGTAAATCACAATGATGTTGGACTTTATGTTCAAATTTAACTTTGGGTAGAAATAATCTGAAGGGAATACTCCTCCATGTTATCTACTCAGAAGTGTGTTTTGTTTACTAATCGTACTGTACCAGACAACATCTCTGAAGACTTCAGGCCTTTCCTGAGAATAGCCCTGTGCTTCTAACCACCAACTGGACATTATTTATGGTTCTCTTTAAATGTCGAGTCACGGTGGATATAAAACTGCTTTATTAGAACTGCCTATAGGCAGAAATCAAATATCTCAGCTGATAGCAAATTTACTCTTAATCTGATGTCTCCTGTCTCTCCGAAAATAAAGACATTCAGACGTTTGAGCTCTCTATGTTTCAAACAGCGCTCAATTTCAATATATATTAAAGCTTTCATCATCAATTTCTCAACACATTCTTTCATGGCCAGTAAGTCTGAGCCAAGCGCAATCATTTCGTTTTGTCCTTTGTGTCTTTACAAGAACGAGGAACCGACTGCTACTGAACAGAACTGTGTTAAGACTCTTGACTACTGAACAGAACTGTGTTAAGACTCTTGACTGATGGAGCAGATCTTGTGCACTAAAGCATTTCTTTGTTTAAGTGATTTCCCACAAAGAAACGATTGAGAGTTTGTTTTAACACGGGTGAGTCTATTCGCCCGTGGGTTTAATTTCATAATTCTGTGCTATTTCCATTTCACCAAAAAAAAGAGAGCTGAGAAGTGAAGATAGCTAAAGGCTGGTATGCCTTTATCTGGTTTTGGGTAAATTTGATGAGAAATGTTTGAGTTCATATTGAGATCGTGAATCATATTGACTTTTGATTGCAGACTCTATTGGAGACATTTGTAAGACACATCTCTGAGACACACGAGTTATTAAAAATATTATATTTTATACATATATATGTAATGTCTGTAGTTTAGCATGTGCAAAACCACTGTCATGGATTCTAAATGCACATACAAAGACATTTCTCCTTGATGTCAATAAATGTCTTTATATACTCATAAACTGTTTGTCAATGTAAATGAATGTCAATACTATTCATGATTATTTTCATAAATAATGTGGTTGAAAATGAATATTGTTCTGCTTTAATTATGGTGTGTTTGAGTCTTATTGATGGCATTGTGGTCATACAAAAGAATAAAAGGGTGGAAAAAGTCCTTTGAGGCAGTGCAACATTACTGGCCAGCGTTCATTCTTTCAGAAGAAAACTCCCAGAAGTCTTTGACAGCCCGAGACCATGAGACACTTCTGAGAAATGATTTTTCTGCACAACACTTCTGTATTCAAGTGAGCCCTCGATAGCCTGCACACTGCTGATATAGAACTCCACGGTTTAGTTTACTGGCAGTCGTGTGTGTGTGTGTGTGTGTGTGTGTGTGTGTGTGTGTGTGCGTGCGTGCGTGCGTGCGTGCGTGCGTGCGTGCGTGCGTGCGCGTGTGTGTGTGAGCGTGTGCAGGGGGAACAGTGAGTAAATTATTTGCCCCCCCACACACACACACACACACATGAACAGAACCCCACGGTGGGATCATTTCTCTTAATTGCTCATTATGTTTTCAGCAGACAGATCTACTGGTGAAATATTCATTCTGCTGGGGAATGTGAAGCAGCTTTTACTCATGACACTGTGTGGAACATTTGGAAGCGCATTGTATTTACTCATTTGGAATAGTGTCTTAAATTAAGAAAAGGTGTTTGGCGCCACCAAGAGGATCAGGACGGGTTTGTATGCAACACTTCAGCTGTCACTTTGAGAGATGATGTAGACCGGGGCAAGTTGTCACACTTTTCATTCCCGTTAAAAATCTCACATTTTCTCATCAGTATCTATTTATAGTTTAAAAAATATGTAAGAGCCATTTAAAATTCATATTAATATTTATACATTCTATTTTTCAAACTCAACTTATAGTTATGTAATGTATTATTTACATGTTTGTATATCTCGTTGTTTATGCTGAAGAGCTATAAGTGGTCCTTTATACATTTTTAAACATAGATACTGTATGATGAGCCTTATGTAATTTACTTTAGACAATTTAAACAATTTATCTGTATATTAGTAGTTTAAAAAACGGTATTCTCTGTCAAATCAGAGCGTTTTCACACCTAGTTCGTTTGAGCCCTCCAAACGCTCTCGGAGCACTTCGGCGTGTATATGTGAACAATCCAAGTGATTTCAGACCCCCCTAAAAGGACCCAAAAGCGATCCGTACTCGGTTCGATTTTGGGTCCGTTTATGGTTCACTTTATTCCTGACATGTGAAAGCAGTAAGGTCCTGTTCAGTTCGAACTTGAGTGCGATTGTTCCTGGCGCCCCCGCAGCGTTGGTTTGGTTTCAGGGCGCTTTCTCACCTTTAGTTCGGTTCATTTGGTCTGGATTAATAAAAAAAAATGATACATTGTAGCATTTTTCAGCAGTGTTGGTTCCCTTTCACACCACACTGATTGCTTTGGTCCGAACCAGTTGAAACGAAACAAAATGCAGTCACGTGACAACACGTGGAACTTGAACTTCCCGCACTTGGATGCACTGCTGGCAGAGTTTCTTTACCTTAACCAGGCACTGTTCCACAGATCTATTAAACCCCCTTTCCCTGAGTTGTTTGCTAAACAATGAAAATATCTTGCTGTTCAGGAGTTTTCGAAAGTTGGGATGTAATAGGAATGTGCACGAATGTTCAAATATTCGATCCGCAATAACTATTCAAAAATTAAAAATGCTATTCGAATATTTGTATTTTTCATAAGAATAAAAACTGCGTCACAGGATTAAGTTACCACTACAGAAGAACTTAGAGTTGTCACGTCTTATTTAATGCTTCTTCAATTCATCTGTAATGATTTTATAATATACAGAAAATATTAAAAAATAATTTGTATGTGTTCCTAAATCTTTGTTCACTCAGATCGCAAGCTAGTTTAAATATTTTAAGTTTACACCCCGGATGTGTCACGGGTGGCGTGGAAGAACCCAGATAAAGGCAGGCGTGAAGGGGTTAACAAAACAAGACTTTTATTAAACAGGGGGCCAACACTAACAAAAGGAAATACCCACAAGGGGGTGTCTAACAAGATGAACTAAAATATAAAACAAGAAACAAAATACTTCCCTTGATGGGGCAAAAAGAAAACCAAACTAGACATGACACAACGTCTTAAACAGGGCAATGTATAATAAACGAAGAGACCAGGAAACAGGAACATAACCCGAGGCACAAAAACCACTGGCATGCACGAACGAGGTACAGGGTACACATACATACACAATCCACAAGCACAGGACAAAGAAACATGAGGGCATTTAAAAGGCAAGACAAACAAGGGATAATGACACAGGGCAGGTGGGAAACATTAGACACGGCAGGGAAGCAATACATGAAACGAGAGGGGCGGGGCCAATGACAAGACACGAGAAAACACATGGAGTGTCAAAAGATAAACACCCCATGGCTTTCTCACACTAAACATAAGGCTTTGCCACGACTCTGCCACAAGACCAAGAAATCCATGACAAGATAAAGCAGAGTTGTGACAGGATGCGCGTATCGCGTGTTATGCTCGGCTCACATATTAAAATGTTTAAAAACTGGTGAGACAGAGTTTGTTAACATTACTTACATTAGGTATAAAAATTCCAACGTAATATTAGAAGATTAACAATAATTAATTTATTACCATAACTTGTTCGGAGAGGTTGTTCTTGGCAAATTCATATTCGTTTGTTAAAAATATATTAAGTAATGCTAATTTCAACAGCATGGAAATGTACATTTCACTGCAACTAATGTTAATGAATTTGGCCTTAGCATAAGACTGGCACCTTTTTCCAAATCTAAAGCCTGAATTTTCCTTTTATGAAGTTCAAATAGGGTCGTCACCTTCAAGTTACATCCTGTAAATAAATTTGCACGGTCGCGTAATTAAGGCTGTTCATCAGCTGATCAAAAGTTGAAGACCACAGGCGGGGTTCGCATGAATATGAAAGCAACACGGACAAGGGTGCATACTTGATGAGGAAGTAAAGTGACCTGCGCATGCGTTTAAGTCGATTACGATGTAATTTCCTTCAATAAAACACATGTATGAGATGATAGTGGTGATGATTTACCTTGGATTCGAGCGAGAGTGCAGGCTGCATCGTATTTCAGCATTGCGAGTGGAATCAGAGCGGCAGGCAGGTCAATGGTAATCCACCGTTTCCTCATAATAGTCTGTTTGCAAGCAGCAGAAAGCCGTCTGCATGCAACGCGCATACAGGAAACCCAAATGTCATTTACTCTGCTGCGCATAATAGCACCAAATTAATAAAAACACGATATATTGATCTGTGTTCTGATTTCTGTCATGCGCAGTGCACATTTTTGATGACGTAAGACAAAACACAAACGCACCAGGGTTCGACAGAATCAAGTTGAGTCTGAGGGCGTTTTCACACATAAGGGTTTGTTTCGGAACCTGGTGCGTTTTCTCTCTTGGTTCGATTCGTTTAGGCATATGTGAACACGGCAATCGCGCTATATCCGCCCCAAAACAATCGCTCCGAGACCGCCCGAACAAGGTGGTCTCGACCCATTTGCAAACGAACTCTGGAGCGGTTCGGTAGATGTGTGAAAGCCATCCGACCCAACGGACCAACGAACCAGACTGTATCACAATGTATGATGGGTAATTATGTAAAGTTGCGTGACGCAAAAGGGATTGTTTTGCTAATGGCTCCCTGTAACAATGTTCAAAGTAAGGAAGGAAGGAGGTGGGAACCGGCGAACGTTAAACCAAACAAAACGAAAGTGAAGTGCTGACAACTCCCTCACAGTCGACTGCCGGCCACACAAACACAATAAAACATAACATAAAATCCAGGCCTGGTTCTCTCTCTTCCTTCTCCTCCTTTTATGCTTCCCGAGCTCCGCCGTGAGAGACGCGAGACCGGTGCAAGGCGCAGCTGACGCTCATTATCACTCGAGTTACCGGGGAAAATAAACAGATTCACTCTGACCAATCGAAGGAGAGTTTACTCGCACGTGACTTTTATTAACAAAGTTTGGTCCATTTGGAAATATTGCCTTGTGAATGCGAAGTGATGTAGCGATTTAACCCCCAGTTTCGGAACAAAGCAATTGATACACAGGTGTGAAAACGCCCTGAGAGTGCTTTCTCACCTGACTCATTTAGTACGGTTGAATCGCACTAGAGTTCGTTTTTCTTCTTGGTGCGGTTCGTTTGGGCAGGTGTGAATGCAGCAATCGCAATCGAGTGCGCACCAAAAGCAGACCAAATAAGTGTACCGAGACCTCTTTGAAAAGGTGGTCTCGGTACGCTTTCAAACGAACCCTGGAGTGGTTCGTTTGTGGTGAGAACGTGATTCGACCTTGAAGAGACCCAAATGCAAAAAGTACTGCACTTTTGTGAACTAAACCAGTTGTCGTAGTCAGCTGCGCTGTACATTATGGAATGAGGACAAGTGTTTGTTGACAGTTTGCGCTAGCATGGCAGCTCGCGGACAAACTTAGAGTTGTGAGGAGGTGCGGAGCCTCATAGAAATTTGGTCTGATGACCATATTCCATCCTAGGGATGGGCATTTTTCAATAAATTCTTATTTGAATATTTGAGATCATAAAAAAGAATATGCAAATATTTGTTTATTTAAATTGAGTTAATAATGACGTTATTTGTCATTATACGTTATAAGTTTTTATTTAGTCACAATTTCACATCAAGCTTATAATTATCATTAAATATTCATAATGCATTAATATCATATCCTGTAGGCCTATAGGTTTTTTAATGTTGGAAAAAAGGAAAAAATAGAAAAATACATAAAAACTGCATTTAACCCTGTTCGGAACGGTATAATACAAAAAGCAAACATACAAAACCAAACGAACAGAACGCAATGTATACTAGCAGTCTGTGATATATGGTTATCTTGTTTATTTTGTTTTACATGTTCTTGATAAGAAAAACAAGCATATAGGTCTATTTTACTATGGTGAACATTCCTCAGTCGGTTAACAAGCTGACAGCGGAGAAAACAAGCTGCTCTTCTAACCACGGCAATGTGTTGACAAAACCCATCTGACAAGAATATCTGGCTTTATTGTTTATAATGTTGATAAAGTAAACGGGCTTGATACCTCCATGCTGACTGTTCAGATCCTAAAATTTACCCCGCAACAAAGACAGATCATGTAATGCTTGTTTCCCTGTTGATTTTAAATGAAGTTGTCAATAAATTGCTTACTCTCTGTTTTGTTGTCTCTTGCTCCTGTTTCTTGTTTTGGCATTTTGAAGCAGTACTTACAACCTGATTACCACCAGTGAGAAATGTGAATACCTATAATGTTTCCCCCGGTTTTAAGATTTTGTTCAGGAGTGTATATTTTACTTTATACAGATTTTACATATATTTTACTATATAATAATACATGTATTTTTAGAGTAAAATATTGTTGTTATGTTTTTAAGGGAGTTTTTAAGGGAGTTATGTTTCAGTTAAAGAGTAAATATTCCTTGATTTTTGAGGTCCTATTTTGGTTTATTTAGTGTCCAACAACAAGTTTACATACAAGGTGTAAAAACATGATTATTTTGTAATAGGCAGTTTTTCTTACCTTATTTCTTGACTGACTCTTAAATTAATTATTCGTTCAGCAAATCATCCATCTAATCCCTCCTTTCCGCCAGCCTACTCTGATCTGATTGGCTCTACCGCAAATGAGGCTCACGAGCTATAGTGTTTGGGGGAGAAGAGTGAAGTTTTCGTGGGCAGTCCTAGCAAAACGTAGGGGGGGACTATATGTAGTGACGTAAATCCGCGGCGGATCGCGAATGGGACTAGGAATGACTCGTTTGCATGATTCAGAGTCGACTCCCTTTTTTCCAAGCCAATAACTTTGTTATTCATTCACCTTCAGATTTAAAACTTGGCTAACTGCTTACTTTCGCACACGGCAACATTACACACTGCATGAAATGTCATTTACATGATCTCGTAATATGTACTCTTTAAGAACAACACATTAATGTTATAAATGTATCTTGATCTCATCATCAATCCAATCCAGTCTCAAAGCAGTCTGTGACGTAGGCACGGAATTTGGAATCTATCCGCAACAATCTTTAGAGACTTTCTTACCGTAACTCAGAGAACAGAGCATAAATTTAAATCATTTGAAGTGCTTGCGTTGAACATAATTGTTCCAAACAAAACTAAAAAAACATTGCTTTCTCTTACATTAGCTACTGTGTATAGGGCCCCTGGGCCCTAAACTAATTTTCTGAAAGAGTTCGAGGACTTCTTATCAGACCTATTGGTTAACATTGATAAAGTACTGATTGTCGGAGATTTTAATATCCACGTATATAGTGGAGCACAAATGGAAACAAACCTAATTAGAGGTCTTTAAAATTGCATGGAAAGAGAACCCCAACCTCCAAGTGTGTCCGATGAATAAGTATCAAGCATCACCCCAAAAGAAAAGCTACAGTGTTTTTCACCTATGAAACAGGAAGATTTAATTAACTTATTGCAACATCCAAACCTACAACATGCTTATTAGACCCCATTCCAACTAAATTATTAAAAGAGTTACTACCTGTTGCAATTGAGCCCATTTATAACATTATCAACTCGTCATAACATTAAGCTGGCCGTCATTAAACCTCTTATCTAAAAAACAAACTTAGACCCCAATGAACTTTGAAGCTATAAAACGATTTCAAATCTACCTTACTTGTCTAAAATACTAGAAAAAGTAGTGTCCACTCAGTTGTGCTCTTTCTTACAAAATAATGACATACACAAAAAATTTCAGTCAGGCTTTATACCGCATCATAGCACTGAAACTGCCCTAGTTAAAATCACAAAAGACCTGCTACAGCATCTGATAAAGGTAACATCTCACTCCTAGTCCTGCTTGACCTTAGTGCTGCGTTCGATAGTGTAGACCATAAAATACTTTTAGATCGATTACACAATTATACCGGTATTCAGGGACAGGCACTACAATGGTTCAAATCTTACTTATCAGACAGACATCAGTTTGTCCATTTAAATGGGGAATCATCAAATCTAATACAAGTAAATTATGGATTACCTCAGGGATCGGTTTTAAGATCCTTGCTATTCTCGATATACATGCTGCCCCTTGGCAACATTATTAGAAAACATGGAATTAGCTTCCACTGTTATGCAGATGATACTCAGCTATATATCTCATCAAGACCAGATGATTCCTTCCAGCTATCCAAATTGTCAGAGTGCTTCGAAGATATAAAACATTGGATGACTACTAATTTATTTCTTTTAAACTCTAACAAAACAGAAATATTACTTATCGCACCAAAAACACGTAAACAGAATATCTTGGATTATAACCTTGTAGCGGTTTTAGCTAACGTTATTATATTGATGAGCAAAACTCACCAAATACAGTATGGTTCTTCACCAGATCTTTCAAGATCACATCCATGAAATGAGTTATTTAAAACATCAATTTCAGTCAAGGAATTAGTTTAGCTCAAAGGAAAATACGTATAATAATCATGATCAAATATACATATTTTACGGTCTATATAATATAAAGCATAACAATACTTGTATGCATTCGTCCAGCGAATGCCTCAATGATATTATATACTTTACATTATCTCATGGCCATAAGTAACGTGACTTTACCAAACAGGATTTAGAGCAAAGGTAGCGAATCGAAACACAGTAGAAGGGACCAAGGTTGTGAGCGTGAATACAGAAAACCCATCACAAATGAATATACAGTATGTGGTTGTTTATTAAACTCTAATCTACATGGTAAAAAAACAATGACGATCGCATAAAACAAACAAATACATGAAACTCAAATGCGCTTGGAAGCGCGGAGAGAGAAAGAGAGAGAGAGAGAGAGGGCATGGCAGCGATTTCTGAACACCAATAAAAATCATCTTTAACAAAGAGGCACAGACTTAACGCAGCTATTCTATAAATAGAAACGGATACTTGCAAGCTCTGTGCTGGAACGATATCCTTATGCGCGTGTAGAGATGGAATTGTTCAAAAGGTTTCAGAAGGCAGTCCTCCAGAAAGTTGCGGGCCTCGTGATCGGCCGCATGGCTTAACCACGTGGCAGCAGAAGTCCATTGTTCCTTCTTTTTTCCCCAGTGGGGGGGAAAAGGGCAGTCTCCGAAGAGACGCCACGAACAACGTTTTGGAAGCAGGTATAGCAGAAGAGAAGAGAGGAAGAGAGTCTTTTCAGAGCAGGCTCGATATTTAACTTCATGAGAGGCCATACTCACCTGAGTTTGAATCGACCAATCAGAGTTGAGCAGGGAAGAGGTTCTTTGTGCCTTCAACAGCTAATTTGCATCTTTATGACCTCCTGGCAACTTTACAAAATACCATTCCAAATTATAACATAATGAAAAGAAAGTGTTCTATGGTCACACAATGTATATAAACAAGGAGGAATTGTAAAGACAAACATTTATATATCAAATATGCTAAGGTTTGAATTGCATCAAGTCATGATTCATTCGGAGGTACGAATACAAACAAAGCCTGAATTAACTTGCCTATTTAACAATTACAGATTATTTAAAAATGGCAAGAGCGACAACATATAACCTAGATATTTAGATATATTTATAGAAAAGGACAGTTGAATCACACAAGTTCCTATTTGTCAGAGAATTTTCTCTGGTTAGCCACAGATGTTAAGTTTCAAATTAGACAGAGAGACTTCTCCCCTCTGCTTTGAAGCTTAGGAGTCGTAAAATATCCAACAGAGAAATAAAAGGTTATCAAAGCTCTCAGTGAGAGGTTTTGACTCTGGTCTTTTGATGATGGTATCAAGAAACCAGGAGAAAGGGGAGTGAAGGGGGTTGATGGCTCTTCTTTCAATGACTCTGACCATTTGGCTTATGCTAAATTCTCTACAACCTGCAAATCGAAGGCTGCACTGTTACTCCAACAAATACAGTTAAAGACCTAGGCGTTATATTAGACAGCAACCTGTCATTTAAAAATCAAATCTCAAATGTCACAAAAACAGCCTTCTTCCACATTAGAAATGTTGCCAAATTACGAAATATTTGATGTGTTTCTAACGCAGAAAAGCTTAGTCATGCATTTGTGACCTCAAGACTTGACTACTGTAATGCTCTACTTAGTGGTTGTCCTGCATCATCAATAAACAAACTACAATTAGTTCAGAATGCAGCTACCAGAGTTCTAACCAGGTCCAGAAAATACAATCACATAACCCCAATTTTATCATCCCTTCACTGGTTACCCATTAAGTATCGTATTGACTTTAATGTTCTTTTAATCACTTATAAAGCCTTAAACGGTTTAGCCCCTACCTACATACCAGAGCTTCTACCACACTACAACCCATCACACTCTCAAAGATCTCAGAACTCCGGACTTTTGATAACACCTAGAATAACTAAATCCACCAAAGGGGGTAGAGCTTTCTCATACGTAGCACCTAAACTCTGGAATAGCCTTCCCGATACTATTCGAGGGTCAGACACACTCTCCCAATTTAAATATAGATAAAAGACACATCTTTTTAGCCAAGCTTTCACTTAATGCATAGTTAATGAACAGCAGCTACGCTAATTATTCTCTTTCTGCCCCCATCTTGGGATGCCCATCCCGAGGTAGGGAGAGATTCCGCCAGGCCCAGATGAACGTCATATGCCCATCCCCAACTAGAGATTACGCCATCCTCCTGCGAGAGCCCGCGGACTGACAGACTGACTATCCCAGCTCCATCTCATGCAATTCCATCACCACCCAAGAGAAAAGCGACCATCTGACCATCCCAACTCAGACAATTCCATCCCCAAGCAAGAGCAAAGATGGACTACTTGTCACATTAAAGCTAAATTTACAATACTTAGTATTTAATGCTAAACTTACATCACATGACAGCAGTTTGAAGTTATAGCTGCACTCAGTGACTTTGATTGGAGGTTGCTGAGCTGGTGTTTGTGGGGAGTGGGGGGGGCTTGTTGGTTGTGGTTTGGGGGGTTTCATTTGTTGGGGCTGTGTGGGTCTGGTTTGGTCTTGTTTTGTGGTCGATGTCGGACAACAGAGGAATAAAGTTACATTATGCCATTACTATTTTTCCCTGGTTGTTCCTCTGTTGTCGATCGCGGAATGGAACCGGGTTGGACCTGCACGGTTTCGGCAGGTGGGGCTTCCTGGGTCACGGCTTGTGGGCTCTCCCTGTTCTTCATGGACGTTGCTCGGTGGCTTTTGGTTGGAGTCACTGAGTGCAGCTATGGCACGTCAGATGAGATCTGACCCTCCCGGCTGAGCCTGGTTTCTCCCGAGGTTTTTTTTCTCCATTTATTCATCATTGGAGTTTGGGTTCCTCGCCACAGCAGGGCAATGTTGGCTTGCTCACCGGGAGACTGCATGTATTCATTTAATTATTTATTAGATATTATTTATTAGAATGATCTTGCTTGGTCTAAACACCATGCACTGTGCTGTGTTTTACCTCTCTGTGTTTTTCTTATTTTCTCCTGTAAAGCTGCTTTGGAATAATGCACATTGTGAAAAGTGCTATATAAATAAAATTGAATTGAACTTCCACAATTGAATTGCTCTCCCTTTCCATCTCCTGAATGTGTGAATTAAACACACACATAAGTGAGTGCATGTGCCAGAGGTAAATTTCACTGAACTCATCTTCAAAAACCTTCTTGATCGAGGAGGGTGCTTTTTCCTGTGACAAAAAGAATGCTTTCAAGGCTGGAAACATCTGTAGCAGCCTCTTAATACCTGAGAATAATTACAGCCATCGCATCTTGCTGTGAGAAAGGAGACTTCGGTATTCAACATCAACAAATTCACAGTACTCCTTCAGATTCTCTGTGCGCACAGTGTAGATGTGAAAGTATTGATATATTTTGAAGATGATGTTCTCAATATCGACATCTAGTTTGTCTGCCCCGTAATGAACACAATTGTTCAAGATGTGTGCTGGGCAGCCCACACCGATTAATGACTTCCTCAATGACCTCTTTAAGTTTGCGAAAACTATCTTTCCTTCATCACGCGAGATTCCCCCGAACATTGCATTGCAGTTGTCACCCGTAAACGCAATACATTTGGAAAAAATCCCTTTCTTTTCCAGTGTTTCTTTGATGTATTGCGCGATCATTTCAGATGACTCATTTGGGGTGTTTTTAACTTCAACTAATTTACTTTGTACGCCACCATTCTTCCAATCAAAATACTGAATGAGCAGAGGGAATACAGTAATTTCACAGCACCATGATTGCTTCCATCAGTAGAAACACCACAATAGGGAATGTCTTCCAGTGCTTTCAGAGCTATGTCAACCGAATGTGGCGCTATCACAGCATTAATTATTGCTTCAGTCTTTGTACAAGCGCTAGAAAATTTCTGCGCTGTCTCAGAATCAGGGAAAGCCGTTTTTAACAAGGCAGATGTGCAGTCCATCGATCTACAGCTATATTGTGATGCTTGGTGGTGTGGAATGCAAAAACTCCCTCCGCAGCAGTAACAGCATCATCTGTTTTACCTGGTCTCACAAAATAGTCAGTTAATTTACCTGACAAGCTCTCTCCTTTAGCTGCAATTTTGTGTTTTGCGGAGCCTACGTGGGTTCTAGGTCGCTAGCACCTTTATTTGACACTGACATGTACATACCAGCTTTGCAGGTCATGCATTCTGCTTCAAACGGATCCTGTCCGAGATTTCTTCGTAATTCATCTGTGAATTTATGTTTGCGTTTGGGCATCATTTACGCTATTCAGGAGCCATGTGCCACCCACTGACAAGCAAGCTGCTGCTCTCTCTATTGGCTGTTGCCATGGTGCCGAGGGATTGAGATGCACTTTGTTTGAGAGCGTATGTACATACATTACTGACCAATGGTGGCATGCAAGAAGGCGGGGCTTTGCAAAAATGCAAAAACGCATTCAATGAATGACGACTGTAGAACGCAAAAGCCGAATCCCGGACATTTTAGGAAATTTAGAAATCCCGTCCGGACGCAGTTTTTTAGTCCCAAAAAGAGGACATGTCCGGGGAGAAAAAGGACGTATGGTCACGCTAGTGTAATATATTGATAAGATCACCTGAATGAATAATGGTTAAATTGGCCAACATTGAAGATTAGATGTGATACAAAACATGCAGATTACCCCATCACCCACCATCCCCCAATGCAGGTCATTTATAAAATATTGTTGTTAGGTCAATTTTATCACTTATTACTCCAAAACAATTCATGAACAAAATATCTACTGATACTTTATTACCAAAATAATATTAACGTCTCTCATTTTAAACAGTGTGTCAGCTTTTTATTGACAACATGGGTAACAACTTTATTATTTGTCTTTCCTCTCCAGAAAAGTACAAATGTAAGTGAATTACAAACTGACCACGTGACAACAATTAATGTCAAATCCTGCCTGTCATTTAAATCTTGCCTACCACACTGACTTACAATTATAGTAAAAAGAATTAAAAATTGTTCACTGTAAAAAGAATACTTTGAAATTTACAGCAACTTGCTGGCAGCAATTGGCAAGTATGTTGCTGTAAAACATTTCACAGTATGCTGACTGTAGGTTTAATCACAGTAACTATTCAATACTGTAATTATTTATTACAGTAATAATCACAGTTCTGTAATTGCAATTAGAGTATTAGAATGCTGTGTTCTTTATCACAGCAAATATTAGACTAGTGTAACATGCATTACTGCATTAATCTTTGTGTACTGTGAAATAAAGACACCACTTCTACCACAAAAATGGCATTTATTGACTTAAGACAACATTTCGTATGTGACAATGCATAAAGGCATAAAAATCGATTGTAAACATGTAAACATTATTTATTTTGTAAAATTTAAATGAGAAATGTATAAAACACAATAATTTTAAAATGATATAACATGTTTATAATAAAAAAACCTACATTGTTAGATCTATACAATATATCATTGAAAAAAACATTGTGCCTCATTCATGAAACATTCGTATATGAGTAAATTCCGAGTAATTTACGCGTAAAACAGATCTTCCCGAAAACTTTCCTCCGGATTTACAAATACTTCGTAAACGTCAGATTTTATAGTAAAATGTGTGTATGTTAATGAATTCCAATCACTCGTAAACAGGGCGCGCATGTACGCTCATTCACAATTAGCATAATCCCCGCCTATGAATTACAGCTACGAAAATTACGTATCTAGGAATGCCGGAATACTCTAGACTTCATTATCTAATTTGGCTACATTATATTGCATAAGTGCATAATATACTAATAGGCTACATGCTTACCAATAAAATAATAAATTAAACTGCGTCCACAAAAGCGTTTTTAGCCAACTAAAATAATAATACCTGGTGCTCTTCTGAAAACGACCAGCTGGTGGCGCCTGAGAACTCTTTGGGGGCACTGCGCGTTATTCCGGAGATGCGTTGGTTGATGTGATTTAGAATATCGGAAGACAGCTAGCAGGGCTCTCGAGACCAGTGCCGGCCCCACCTAATAAGCGATATAGGCAGTTGCATGGGGCCTCCGTGGCCACTAGGGGGCCCCCTGCCGTGCGTAAAAATTTAATTTACTTGCTCGTTGTGTCAGTGTCAATCATCATGTGCGTTAGCTTTAAACTGTGCGAAGCTTAAAAATGAAAAGGCGGTACTATCAGTCTGGCGCAGAGAAGAGGAAGAAGAGGAAAGAAGATGAGAAAAGAAAATATCAAGAAAAGGGTAAGTGTTCAATTAAAAAATTGAATCAATTTTAACAAGATAGGCTACTGTATATAAAACATTATAATAAGCTGTGTGTACTTGTAAATGTGGTTCTGTACAAGGACTATTCGCTCAGTAAACATACTAAATGGTGTTTTATTTTTAAATAAAATATGCCTAATGTGTTCTGTGAGGGTTAGTGTGGAAGGGGACAGAATAGTTTGTACAATAAAATTCAATGCGTCTATGGGGAGTCCTCAGAAACCATGTGTGTGCGTCGTGTGTCTGTCTCCGTGTGCGTGCGTGTGTGTGTGTGTGTTTTGCACCTTAGGGAGACTTTTGAAATATTTTCCAAAGAATGTACTTACAGCTGGTGAAAATGCAGGTCAGTTAAATAACTTTCTTATAGATCTCACTTAACTGAAATACAACTAAAATAGCCTTTTTATAATAATAATACTACATGTACAAAGGTTTATTAGTAAAACAAATTGTCAAAAATATTAAAATTAACACAAAAATACTAAATTATCATAATGAGCTATCAAATTTACTTCTGTTTTTCCATCTATTTTGTGCAGCAGCTACCTCCTCCTCACATGACAGTCTTGGCCCTGTCTCAGCCTACATTGGTCTTTTTTCCAGCTTATCTGTTGCCTCCACCACATCCTCCAGAGCAGCTGACATTACTTCTTCCTCCAGTGCTGTTGCCTCCACCACATCCTCCAGAGCAGCTGACATTACCTTAACCTCCAGTGCTGTTGCCTCCACTACATCCTCCAGTGCAGATGACATTACCTTAACCTACAGTGCTGTTGCCTCCACCACATCCTCCAGTGCAATCACAGAAGGAGCTTTCTGCTCTGCAAATGTCTCAGCTGTTTCAAGAGATCCAGCTGACTGGCCTGAGGTCTTGTCAGGTAAAGAGAGGGCTGGTTTAGTTATTAGAGGACCAAGCGATTTAAATCCTAACTTTAAATTTCCAAAAAGACAAGACGGAAGAAGCTTTCATTTCCATTACAAGTTTCGGCTCCTCACTAATGGGGAAAAAATCCAACGTACATGGCTTGTTTACTCCATGAAAAGTGATGCTGTTTTTTGCTGGTGTTGCAAATTGTTTTCAAAGGGCTCTTCAAAGCTAATCACAGAGGGACAGCGTGATTGGACTAATATTGGAGCAATCCTTAAACAACATGAAAACAGCCCTGCACACATAAAAAGTGTGGTGTCATGGAAAGAGCTTGAACTAGGTTTAAAAAAGGGACAAACAATTGACCACACACAACTAACCCTCACAGAGGCTGAGAAGAGACGTTGGCGTGAGGTTCTCATTCGACTGATTGCAATCATTAAGTCTCTTGCAGAGCGAAACCTCGCTTTTCGGGGCTCTGAAGACAAATTAATGGTACCCAACAATGGCAATTTTTTAAAAGAGGTTGAGCTCATGGCTAAGTTTGACCCTGTGTTAAGAGAGCATATCAGACTAGCTGACAAGCAAGGAAACCACACAACCTATCTTGGCAAAACAATACAAAATGAACTAATCTCCTGCATCGGTGATCAACTGGTCAAAACAATGGTGGCTGGCATTCAAGAGTCAAAGTATTTTTCTATCATCTTAGACTGCACACCAGATGTCAGCCACACAGAGCAAATGTCTGTGGTGGCCAGAACTGTCAGTCTAGAAAAAGGGCCAGAGATAAAGGAGTACTTTCTTGGGTTCTTAGATGCTCCTGACTCCACCGGCGCTGGATTGTCTTCTCTTATCTTAAAAAGACTGGAGGAGCTTGGCATACCATTTAGTAATTGCAGAGGCCAGTCTTATGACAATGGAGCCAACATGAGGGGCAAAAATAAAGGAGTGCAAGCTAGACTCCTTGAGAAAAATCCACGTGCACTTTATGTTCCTTGTGGAAGCCACACTCTTAATTTAGTTGTTGCAGATGCAGCTAAAGAGTCAATAGTTGCAATTAACTTCTTTGGAGTTGTACAGAAGCTGTTCACTCTCTTTGCAGCTGCACCGCAACGATGGGCCATTCTCAAAGATCATGCTGACATCACTTTAAAAAGCTGGAGTGACACCAGATGGGAAAGTCGGGTGAAAAGTATTGAGCCGTTGCAGCACCAGCCAGAGAAGGTGAGGGAGGCTCTTTTACAGGTCAGGGAGAACACTAAAGATCCTACAGTTAGGATTGAAGCCCAGTCACTCGCGGAAGAAATTGGTTCCTTCAGATTTCAAATCTGTCTTGTTGTCTGGTACAATATTCTGAGAAAAATTAATGTCACAAGCAAACTGCTTCAATCTGCTACCATGCAGCTGGATGTTGCTGTAGATCTCATCCATCAGACAAAAGCTTCTCTCGTGAGCTACAGAGCTACTGGCTTTAATGATGCAGTCAAGAAAGCAACTGAAAGGTGTGAGGAAATGAATGTTCAAGCATTGCTTAAGGAGAAGAGGCTAAGAACCATGAAGAGACACTTTAGTTATGAAGCAGCTGATGAGCCAGAGTCCAGTGCCCTAAAAAAAATGGAAGTTTCATTCTTCAATGTTGTGGTGGATTGTGCTATCCAAACACTGGAAGACCGTTTCAGCTCCATGGGTAAGGTGAGGGACAACTTTGGAGTGTTAAATAACTTTCAAAATCTTGATACCCAGACAATAAGGTATCAATGTGAGCAGCTTGGAAGAACACTGAGCACTGGAAATGAGTCTGATCTTGATTGGAAAGACCTTGTCATGGAATTAGAAAGCCTCCCAACTCTCCCTAAAGACAAAATGACAGCACTGGAACTACTTGCATTCCTGCATGATAAAGATATATGTGAGTTGTACCCAAATCTTTGGGTAGCTCTACGCATTTCATGTACTCTCCCAGTTACAGTGGCATCAGCGGAGCGAAGCTTCTCAAAACTTAAGCTAATAAAAACCTACCTCAGATCCTCAATGGCACAAGAACGTTTAAATGCACTTGCCATTATTAGCATCAATCATGAGGTTGGCAGCCAGCTATCCTATGATGATGTAATAAATGACTTTGCAAGCAAAAAAACAAGACGGGCAAGGATTTAGGGCTTGGCAGCAGTAGGAGATGCCTTGATGGCAAAATTCACTTTACTCGTTTACAGGTTAATTTGCACTATTGTGAGATGTTGTTTTGTAAAGGTACTTAATATTTTTTTGTTAATCTGTAATTGGAATGCTGGTGTCCTTAGAATTTTATTTTAAAGATTCATTTATTAATTCACAAATACAGTAAAAACTTACTGTAGTGCATGTTATTACTTTTGATGTTCTGCTTGTAAGCTCTTTCTTTTGAATAAACTGATTGCACACTTTAAGCTTTCTAAGTTATGTTGTATGTATTTGCAGATCAGAATTTACATTTATGCATTTGGTAGATGCTTTTATCCAAAGCTACTTACATTAATTGAATTGTACTATCCATTCTGTGTATGTGCAATCCCTGGGATCGAACCCATGATCTCAGCATTGCTAGAACCATGCTCTAACCACTGAGCTACAGGAAAGCTGTAAAGGGATTATATTGTGTTGTTAATTTGACATTGTCAGATTGTCAGTGTGATATCTGTGTAAAGTTAGTATGTTGTGTACATTAGATGATGGGGGGCCTCATTTTGAAATCAGTTTAGGGCCCCCAAAATGCTAGGGCCGGCCCTGCTCGAGACACACGCATTTCAACCCATTCACACGCTCACACCTTGTATTTCTCACGCAGAGAAATTTCCAGGATACCGCCCACCCAAAGTTGCGCCGCTATTAGAAGAATCAAGTGAGTTCCCCATAGAGTTCAGAAGGCCCTGCCACGCACAAGCTAATCAAATAAAAAATAGAATCAGAAATCAGAAAATAGCATTGCTGTATCCGGGTAAGATTTAGATATTCCCGTATGGGATGAAATTAATATCAAAACGATTAACAAATGCATGCACAGTCATCCGTGAACGTGATACAAGTTACACTTTTACTATTACAATTATTTTACTATTCACAAACAAATGCCTAATCATTTGAATCTGTGAAATTTATATTTGAATAAACATGAGGCGATTTGTACAAATAGAGACAGATTTGTGAATACAATGTTTTATTTTGTGTTCATGTATAATCATTTTGCGCATACCAATGGGAAGTTGTGCATTTGTGGATCCTGCAGTGCGCGTCCATTCATCCAGTTCTGTGCATTCGGATTTTGAGACGTTCTTTACCCGGTTTTCAGCATTACACAACCATGTACAAACAACTATCAATGAATAAACCGACGCCTATGCGTCATGACCCTCAAACAAATGTCTTTTATTTCGTGTCCGCAAAATTCAGAATTAAATTAATCTGCATGGATTTGTACAAACAGAGATATATTTGTGAATCCAGATGTCATGTGTCGTATTAATATATCATAATTTGTGCACGTCAATAACAAGATGCGCATTTGTGGATCCTGCGACGCGCATTCATTCATCCTGTTCGGTTCATTTGGATTCGGAGACTTTGTTTTCGCGGTTTTGCGTTGGACAATCCACACACACACACAACTTCAGATCCACGCACAACCGTGCATAAAATACGGCCTACCACTAGATGGCAGTCTCACGGAGCGATGCAATGCAGAGGTTGGCGGAATAAACTGCTGTTGTACAGGACTGTGGACTCTTTTTTCTTTAACCGCATCAAAATGGATAATGTTAATGTAAACATCCAAACTGGATGGGTAAGTAACTGTTTTGCGAGCTTACTTAAATCTAATAAAGAACAGCAGTGTGTGATTTTTTTGCTTATCAACATTGGTCAGATTGATATATTTTGTATCATTCTCTGTGGCATTAGTCACCAGTTAAATGGGGCTCAGTCACTAATCACTGTATTTCAAGTCAGTTGGTTTAACCTAAAATTCTAAGGTAGTTGGGCAGTGTTAGCAACAAGCTAAATTACCAACCCTAATCAAACACACCTGAACAAGCTAATCAAGGTCTTGTTAGGGATGCTAGAAACACCTGTGCAGGTGTGTTTAAACAAGTTGGAGCTGAACTCTACAGGACAGTGGGACACCAAGGGGCGGTTTCCCAGACAGGGCTTAAGACTAGTCCCAGACTATCTTAAATGTTAAATGTGTCTTGATCAAAAATACTTACACTGACCTATCTTAAAAAAGATCATTGCCATTGTTTTGTCTCGAGATGCACACCAGTAATGTTTTTTGTAAGGTATGTTTTTTTAAAACAACTTAAATATCCCACTTTAACTAAGGCCTAGTCCTGGTTTAAACTAATCCCTGTCAGGGAAACCGCCCCCAAATGTTTTAATTGAAGGCGTGTTAAAATTTCCAGTATATAATGTTTCCACATGTATTATATGTAAACATGGTGTAATTTATGTTCAACCCGATTCTCATGTTTTTATTTTTTCCATCGGTTTTACATTTCTCTGTAGGATTTATTAAAACATTACATACTGGAGAGAATTCTTGCACGGGTTACATATGCTCTTCAACAACCCGAACTGGATATGGACTATTTGGATTTTGTATGTAGGCAAGAAATTGTATTTCTTGATTCTGTGGCACAGCATATTCAGGATGTGGCCGAACGATTAACTGACCTACATAATGCAATCCAGAATCAAAGAGATGCACAATTGACACATCCAGAAGTTCAAGTGGAAAGACAAAGTGTAAGTGGGTGTCAGAGGATTGTAATACCTATAGAGCGCATTGCCCATCTAATGGAGATTGGACTCCCTGTTACAACAATTTCTCATTTGCTTGGAGTTTCCCGGTGCTACACTCTTTCGGAGGATGGCAGAGAACAACCTAACAGTTAGGGGACTGTTCAGTACCTGCACTGATGCAGAACTTGATCAACTTGTTTTACAAGTCAAGGAAAGAATACCACATGCAGGCTACAGATTGGTGAAAGGAGCACTGAAAGCACAAGGTCAAAGGCTGCAGTGGAACAGAGTAAAAGCTGCAATGCACCGGGTAGATAGTCTTAGGATTCTGTCAAGAATGACTCAGTTGGGATGTGTCATCAGGCGAACATATTCTGTGCCATGCCCAAAGTACTTGGTACATATTGACACAAACCATAAACTTATTACATAACCTGTGTTTGTTACTTTATTTTAATTGTATTTTAATTTATAGTAATACTTTGAACTTGCTGCTTTGACTTGAACGTTTATGATGTAATTTCAAACATTGTTTAACAGAATAACTTTTTACTTTAGGTACAATATTGTGGTCTTTGCTGGGATTGATGGCTTTTCACGCAAGGTGAGCAACACATCAAACTATTTCAAGTGTTGTACCGTTGTAGATCTGAAAACTTAGCTCTAGTTTAACAGCATGAAGTATACCAAATATCATAACATGTGGGTCATATGTTTACTGGGTTAAATTTTATATTTGTGTGCAGAAAGCTGCTTTTTAACACACAAAAACATTTATATCCTTAAACAGATAACAACCGATCTGACACAAGGCTGTCTTTCTTCAGTCAGGCTGTTGAGGAATTTGGATACCCACAGAAGTATTTTTTTTCTCCGACAACCTAATTCTGTTTCAAATCAAAACTGTCACATACTAACAATGTGTTTAATACATTAGGTTTGACACAATATTAAGATTACACATTATTTCATTAAATAGGATAGCAATTTATAAGATGTACACAACAAAGAGCCAGAAATTTGTATTAATGTTTTATTTTTGTTTAGAGTTCGAGCTGATCAAGGAGGAGAGAACGTTGGAGTGGCTCTTCTGATGTTTACTGCGCACGGGCCAGACAGTAACTGCTTTATAGCAGGCAAAAGTGTCCATAATCCGAGGCAAGATTGATTACTTTATTAAACATTTTTATTTTAGTTATTTGATAGACTTGTGGTGTAATTGTCTTTTTTGTAATTGGCTGTGGCGTGATATCTGGATGGGTGTCACCAGTTTGTTCTACTAAATTTTGCACACACTAGAGGAAGAGGACAAGCTGGATCTGAGCAGCACTCTCCACTTGTTTTGCTGCCATTACGTATTTTTGCCCCGACTGCAAGCAAATCTTGATATGTTCCGTGAAGGATGGGACAACCACCCACTGAGAACACAGCAAAATCTCACACCAAACCAACTGTGGGAAATGGGGCAGATGGAAAATCGCATTACCAATCCAGAGGTATTGAAGCATTATCATTGAAAGAGTCTATATTTATACTATAATAACAAACTCTTGATGTAATCTAATATGGTGTAATGGTTAAATAACCATTTTTTCTTGTTAGTTTAATGCTAGCAGATGAGCATACCTTCTATTGACTGGGAGGACAGTGGGTACACTGAAGATGCGCACACTGTGGTGACTGTTCCAAAGTTTGGGAGCCCTCTCGCTCCTGAACAAATGGAGCAGCTGAGACAACATATAGATCCTTTACAACTCTCCGAGTCCAATGGCATGCATGGACGTATTTTTGAGCACAGTTCAATATGTGCTAACTTTACTAATTGAAAGTTAATTTTGAAAGATGTATTGTGCTCTCAGCTATGTTACTTTGTACTAATAGTTGTCATTTAATCAGTCATTGAATAAAAACAGTTCTTGGACAAGTTTTTATTGAACATGCAACAATGACTTTTTTTTATTGAACAAAGTTCTCAAATCAGGCCTTAAATCTAAGGATATCCAGGGACTTTACAATGCCCCGGTAAGGTTCATGTGACTACATGGTTACAGAACTGTGATTGGCCCAAACAGACATTTAAATGTAGTAATTATACATGGCATGTTAAGAGCAACAATAACAAGCAACTAGGAACATTTTAAGTCTCGAATGGTTACAAAACTTAATTTTAAACAAGGCCTAAACCACTCTCTACAGACTGTAGACATATCATCATGTCAGAAGTAAACGCTGAAAGAGATGTGTAGTGATCTGGCAGGCACAGGCGCTCATAACAAGTATATGCCTTTTGGTAACTGGTTTTGTCCAGTGGACTGAACAATTTCCAGGTTAAGGGTATGTGGCACAACTTCCCAACCAACCCAAAATTTCATGAATTTCCTCAATTTGTTGGGTGATGCTGAGATGAAAGAAAAAAGCTTTAATATATTAGCATATTGTGTACTCCGAATACATTGGAAAAGATATTTAAGAAGTACCATGTTCAACAAAGGTTCTCAAAAATCGAGTAATAAGGTTTTGTTTCTCAGGCTGCACATTGTCAGCATCGCTGTCCTCACTGTCAGCTGTATGCTGTGGTTGGGGCCACTGGATAGCTTGCAATATCATCTGAAATCCATAAAAACATAATTTTAGGCTTTCAGTCATGGTATTAGGAAACAAATATTTCTTAAAATAATTAGAATTTTTGCATAATTAGTCAATTTACCTGAGGTGTGACTTCAGTCTAATTTTCTCTTGGGAACAGCAGGGGTAACACATCTGGTCTGAAGCTGAGAAGTGTCCAAACACCAGTCTCCTTCAATCACTTTTTTAACCGCTTCAGTTGGGCACCGAGTCGACCAAGGACCTGTACATTTAAAATAATTTACAACAAGCAGAAATCATTAAAATTATTTTATAATAATGAAGATAGTCATGTATTAATATATATAAAAAAACATTCCAGTAGTATCTTATCTGTATAATGTACCAGGACATTGTCTATAAGATCATTTTTGAAAGGATATGAAAATGCATAAAAAAATACATGAAACAGATGTGTGTGTGTGTATACACTCACCTAAAGGATTATTAGGAACACCTGTTCAATTTCTCATTAATGCAATTATCTAATCAACCAATCACATGGCAGTTGCTTCAATGCATTTAGGGGTGTGGTCCTGGTCAAGACAATCTCCTGAACTCCAAACTGAATGTCAGAATGGGAAAGAAAGGTGATTTAAGCAATTTTGAGCGTGGCATGGTTGTTGGTGCCAGACGGGCCGGTCTGAGTATTTCACAATCTGCTCAGTTACTGGGATTTTCACGCACAACCATTTCTAGGGTTTACAAAGAATGGTGTGAAAAGGGAAAAACATCCAGTATGCGGCAGTCCTGTGGGCGAAAATGCCTTGTTGATGCTAGAGGTCAGAGGAGAATGGGCCGACTGATTCAAGCTGATAGAAGAGCAACTTTGACTGAAATAACCACTCGTTACAACCGAGGTATGCAGCAAAGCATTTGTGAAGCCACAACACGCACAACCTTGAGGCAGATGGGCTACAACAGCAGAAGACCCCACCGGGTACCACTCATCTCCACTACAAATAGGAAAAAGAGGCTACAATTTGCACGAGCTCACCAAAATTGGACAGTTGAAGACTGGAAAAATGTTGCCTGGTCTGATGAGTCTCGATTTCTGTTGAGACATTCAAATGGTAGAGTCAGAATTTGGCGTAAACAGAATGAGAACATGGATCCATCATGCCTTGTTACCACTGTGCAGGCTGGTGGTGGTGGTGTAATGGTGTGGGGGATGTTTTCTTGGCACACTTTAGGCCCCTTAGTGCCAATTGGGCATCGTTTAAATGCCACGGCCTACCTGAGCATTGTTTCTGACCATGTCCATCCCTTTATGACCACCATGTACCCATCCTCTAATGGCTACTTCCAGCAGGATAATGCACCATGTCACAAAGCTCGAATCATTTCAAATTGGTTTCTTGAACATGACAATGAGTTCACTGTACTAGAATGGCCCCCACAGTCACCAGATCTCAACCCGATAGAACATCTTTGGGATGTGGTGGAACGGGAGCTTCGTGCCCTGGATGTGCATCCCACAAATCTCCATCAACTGCAAGATGCTATCCTATCAATATGGGCCAACATTTCTAAAGAATGCTTTCAGCACCTTGTTGAATCAATGCCACGTAGAATTAAGGCAGTTCTGAAGGCGAAAGGGGGTCAAACACCGTATTAGTATGGTGTTCCTAATAATCCTTTAGGTGAGTGTATATATATATATATATATATATACATTACAATTTTTAAAATAACATTAAAAGCACTTGAAGTGTAGGAGTTATAGTTTACTTCCTAGTGTTAAAAGGCCTTATAATCAGTCAGCTAGACAGAAAATGTACAGATTGTTAGGTGATTATTATGAGATATGTTTGTTTGCTGAAGCAATGCTAGATGGTTTTTGCTAGATGTTAGATGTTAATATAATTTTCTGGCTGATTCCTAGTCATTGTTAGGGTCCCTAGGCAGATAAGTCATCAGTTAGTAAAATAAGAATTTTAATATAAAATTTATCTCTGAGGACACAATCATAAAATGAAACAAATAAAGTACTCCTTCCTGAATGTAAATTTGCAAAATTATGCAATTACTGCATTAACAATATATCATACCACAGTTCAGTTTAAATCCATGTTTTAACTTTGCAAGCAATTGTTGTTGACAGGATGTGTCTAGTCACACCAATGCCAATGGCAGCATCCCCTACAAAAATACAAAGTATCCAAAGAATAATAAAACAGACAACACAACCAACAATCAGTAAAGTTTATTTCAGTTTACAGTAATTTCACTAGTGTTCTACTTAAACATGCACAAGGTAGTTTTCATACCTTACTATACTAGGTACTAAAGAAGAAAAAAAAAAAAGTTTAAATCAGAAAGCTAAAAATCCTAAAAAGGCTAAATGTTTCTTTGTATCACAATCTATTGGTTTTGTTGTGTTACCTTGAATATGACAGCGAAAAGGAGCGGCCCACTGGTCCTTTTCACGTCTTTGTTTGTAGAATGAAATGAGGGATCTGTCCCTCTCTTCATCATTGTCTCTAGCATCTAGTGACAACAAAAGTGATGGCTGCCTTTTACCTCCTCCACATAGTCGGTCAAAGAATAGTCTGATAGCCTGAGTTTTATAATACAATCAATCAATTACCAGGCAATTATCATATACATATATAGATTGCATGTACATGACCACAAACCCTAAAAACATTATTCCACATCTTTTCCTTTAATGCAAATAGCCAATTACATTTCATGATATCCATATTAAGAAAACTATCATTACACAAAAACGTTAGTAACATAAAGAAACACACATTCACAATTTTATAATTTACCTTCTGTTGATGGTTCTGAAGATGAGCTGAGCTGAGATGTATGAGATATAGATGATGGCCCTGGTTGGTCTATGTCATCTTCCAACACCCTGTCATTACTGAATGATCTGAAATCAAAACAGAATAAAAAACATTTATACTGATGCAATTAAATTGAAATACAATTCTAGTACAGACACCAAGTATTTAATGGTAAGGGTCAAAGCTGTCTCCTTTTAATAACCTAAGTCATTACTTTGTTTTAGCTTGTTCCATCATTTTTCGGTTCGTAATGTCATGTACAAACACACATGGCAAAGTAAGACAAATACTGTATTGTAAGTCATAAATCCCTAACATAAACACTAAAATGAATGCCAAGCATATGTTTCGAAACACACTTATTGTACTTTCAAAGACACAAGTTTATACCTCTCAGCACATAAGCTGCCATGATAAGGTACACTCTTAAAAGAAATGGTTCTATTTAGAACCAGAAATGGTTCCATCACCTGCTTCATATATGGAACCCCAAAATGGTTCTATATTGAACCAACTTAATGGGTTCAATATAAAGAACTCCAAATGGTTCCTTGAATCCAAGTTAAATGGTTCTTTATAGAACCATTAAAGGTTCTTTATTATTGAGTTATTTATTATTGATTAGAAATTATAGCCAATTCAGACAATTCAAAAAGTTTATATTTATTCATTTTATTATGCAAAAATATAAATATAATTTAAAATCACATCTCTGTACTCTGTATTAGACAGCAAAACTTTAAATTATTTTACATTTAAAATGTTTCATTACATTCAATCATTTAGTTTTAATAATTTTCATTAAGCAATTTCACATTTTAATAAACGTACGCCTAAGCTTGTTTTTGCACTAAATGTACATAAACATAAACACATTTTAAAATTGCATCTCTGTATTAAACAGCTAAACTTTACACTTTAATTACATTGCATTCAACCATTTTGTTTAAATTATTTCCATTAAGCATTTTCACTTTTTTTATAAACGAACATAAGCTTGTTCAAGTTCTGTATGTACATATATGCATCTCTGAAATGAGGAAAATAATCACAATGCAGATAAAAACAATTCAATTAAACAATTAAAACATCTATTAAATAGCACTACAATTTACACAAGTTGATTGTACATTTTTAGTACAGGTATTGGTGTTCTTATGTCGTGACGAGACTTAAGTTTGAGCAAATATTTTTGAATAAAAGTCATTGTGTTCTTAATGGCAACTGGGTATTGAACATTGAAAAGAAAATAGACCGCAAACAGGCATTCCACAGCCTGTGTCATGTCAATGTCTGCCTCTCTTATGATGTTCACGTTGTCCATTATAATGCTGACACTTTCAGCTTTGAGGGGATCAGGAGAGCCGTTAAACACTATGGTTGGTGTAGGACCTTTGGGTTCCTGTAAAACAAACATGAACCGTTCCTTTATTTAAAGTCAAGTGACTCAAATGTAAATAAAACTACAGAAGACCATACTTACACTATTTACACTGTAGAGGAAGCTGGCGTTTTCTTTAAATAATGCTGGCAATAAAATGAGTGCAGCACTCCTAACAAGACCTACAAACAGATACAAATTATTGTACATTAGGTACAGAAATCAACTAAAGGGATAGTTTACTCAAAAATGAAAATTCATTCACTCACTCTCTTGTAATTTCAAACCTATATGGTTTTCTTTCTTCAGCAGAACACAAATATATATATTTTTTTTTTTAAGAACGTTGGTAACTGAACAACGCTGATAGCCATTTACTTCTATTGGACACAAAACCAATGCAGGTCAATGGGCACCGTCGTTGTTCAGTTACCAGCCTTTTTCGAAATATCTTCTGTTGTGTTCTGGTGAACAAAGTCATACAGGTTTGAAATGACAAGAGAGTGAGTAAATGATGGCAGAATTTTTCATTTTTGGGTAAACTTTAATAATACTAAAATTATTTCACGTTTTCTCCAATACAATTTATACAATAGGTGCTACAACGTTTACATTGACAGTGCAGATAATGCAACTTTACACTGGGCAAGGAACAAATATATGATTTAGTTACCTTCTGTGGTTTCCTCTGCTGGTCCAATGAGATTGACATAGAGTTTCCTTTGACTTCCTTCTTTTGCACTCCTGATGATGTTTGGGGCCATTTCATTTAGAGATGTTTCCATGTTCTTTGCCAAGTCTGTTCCAAACCTCATTGTCATTTCATGCAGCATCTTAAACACAAAAAAATTGTTTACTTCAGGTGCATATATCCAAATTACACACTTTCAGACAAACAAGTTACGGTACTTAAAAGTCAGCATGAACTGACTTTTTTTCTTAATTTCTTATCTGCCTGGCACAAAATGTAACAGTGTTTACTCACAAGCTGTGGCACTCCAAGAAAAGGAAACTGCTCCATTACTTCAGCAGCAGGCCTCTCCATAATCTGTACTCTTTGGAAAAGAGTGCGCTTCATCCGGTTCTTGACCTCAGAGTAACTGGGGTTGCTTTTACGCAACTCTAGGGTGACGGCATTAATGTGTTCCTGGAAACTTGTCTCATCCTCACCTATTACTTCCAGGTCCAACACGATCTGAGATGGGAAGATAATATTGTCACAGTACGTCAATATGAATTTCATATCACAGAACAAAATAGTTAATTTTGAAACGTCAATCCGATGTTTCAATCTGATGCATCACTTAAGGAAAACTAAAGCAAATTCTCAACTCAACTCAACTTTATTTATATAGCGCTTTTACAATTTTCATTGTTACAAAGCAGCTGTACATGAGACATATTGACTATAAGCAAAATAATTAAAGTTGTACCTGCAGAAACAAGAAAAGGTTGAAAACACAGAAGACAGACATACCCACATACAAAACACTCCACACACACAATATGCACACGTACTAACACACATAGACATAGAGACACACACACACACACACACACACACGGATGCGCACGCACACACAACACACACACACACACACGTACACAGACAAGTACGCACACAAACACACACACACGCACACACACGCACGCACACGCACGCACGCACACGCACGCACACACACGCACACACACACACACACACACACACACGCTCAGTGAGAGCACACATTTAGGATAAAGGAGAGAGAAGCACAGGTCAAATATAACAGACTATAAATTCCTATATGCAATATTAATTAAGTAAAACTTTAAAATTCTAATTACCTCCTCTGAACAAGCAGAATCATTATATGCCATTATATCCAATGGTTCTCTTCTACATTTTGCATTCTGAAATAATAAAGTCAACACTTGTTTCATGTTAAGACAAATTTTGTCTGCTTTTCCACATCAAATTTATTGAACTGAACTTGCCTTTTGCTGTTGACTAAATCCCTCAGAGTCTGTTTGTCCGTCACACTTCCTTTTGATCCCATACTTCTCCTTCATTTTCAGGACGATTGATGAACTAACCAAGGGAATCCTTTCTTTTTTAAATTTGTTTCTAAGGCATTCCAACAAGCTATCCTGTAGACATATATTTTCATGTAAAAATTTTCTTCTGTGTGAGATTTTTCAATGAGCAGTGACCTCAATATTTTCACAGTAAAAAAAAAGAGCAGCAATATGTGCATACATAACCAGAGGAGCTGCCATCCTTCAAAAATGGAAAGCGGGTTATCAAACTCCCCAGAACATCTCCATAAATGGGTACCTATAAATATAAAATATATTATTTCACTACCCAACAACCAACACGTTAGAATTGACATTATAAAATACAAGAAATACAATACTGTACCAGGTGTGCTTGGTGATGCTGTCGAACAATACTTGAACTAGCAATGCACGAATGTGAGACTTGTCTTTCTTCTTAAAGCCTGGATCCTTCCTCTGCAAAGCTGCTTGCAATTCAGGGGGAAAGACAGGCAGGTTGTATACTGCTGGCCAAGGTTGTGCAAAAAATGGGTCACAAAGTTCTTGTCTGTAAACATGAATACAATGTTGAAGTCTTTTATACAGGATATTCATTTTACTTGCCACAATACAGTCTGTTTGGACTTCAAAACAATGATACATACTGAGTGCAAGATATTTTAGGCACTTCAGTTTCCAGGTTGTTTGAAGAAAAAAAAAATTAAGTTGTTAGCATACATTTTTTTATATTTAACAACAATGTTCAATATTCAACAACACAGACTTACTTTTTTAACTTATTCAGCTCCTTCATGAATGTCACCTGATGTTTCATTACAGGAAAAAGTCTCTCCACCATCCTTTCTGTGAGACCCAGCAGAGTCTCCCCATCAATTTGCTGCTCTGTAAAAAAAACTATTATTTTATATTCCAAAGAAGAAATAATTAAAAAATAAGAGATACCACAGACATACAATATATTTACCCAGAAGAGTGCACGCTGTGATATAATGTAATGTACTTAGTATCATCATGCACATATGTGTCAAGAGGATGAAATTCTTTTTCTTCCCCTGGCTGCACCAGAATCCACTCCTTCTGGTCCTCCAATTTGAAAGCATGGTAATGTCTTTCAAATGTTTTTGGTATCCGCAGCTTGCCAAAGATCAACCAAGCACCCCTGAACTGCAAAATCTTCAGAATCTTTATAAAGATTGGGATGTCCTCATCCACATCTACAATTAAGTTATCTCCCACACAGTATTTCACGTTGTTGATCATAAGAGAGCTAAACACACCAAGCCTCTCATCACCCTGAATATCCTCTGCCTCACTTCTTCCAATCACACCTTTCTGTATCTCCAGTGGTAATGCTCGAAAAGGTACTGCCCGTTCACCCTCTGTGTAGTTGTTCTGAAGCAGGGAATACAGAGAAGTCAGTTCCCAGCACTGTCTTAACTGGTGCCTCTTCGCAAGGGTGTAGCTGAGATTCTTGAAGTTACATGTGTTGTGGGATAATCGCTTGAAGTATTGGTGCTTTCCCTCAAATCTCATGCACCACAGCTGTTTCAATGGCCCAAACTTTAGTATCAGTTGTGGATAATAAATGAGGTAGTGTAGTTTCGGAGTGAAAGTTTTAGGGAATACAGACTGGAAGGAGGACAGGAATTCTCCTATCTGAAGACTTAGGAAAGGGATGATTTTCCTTAATATGTTGGGGGACAAAATCATGTCTCCTATATCCCTACACTTCAGGTAAATGTCCCAGTGCACCTCACCTTCCGGAATGTAATGTCCAATGAGAAATGGCAAAATCCTGAAGAGACACCAAACCTGAGCAGCAGACCCTGGTAGTGTGTTTTGCTTTAGCACACTTTGTGGAAGTTTCTGGGGGAGGTTAGCTCGGTCGTTCTTCCCTATGTTAAATGCATCCAATTCAGCATTTACCTGACTTAATGAGACAATGTGCAAAAAATGTAATGCCTGGATAACTCTGGTGATCACAAGAGGCACCACACCCTCCAGAAGATTGTGCATCAAATCAGGGGGAAAGGTTTTTGTTACATCAAAGTAGTTCAGCTCAGTGAAAGGGCACTCACTGACCACACCGTATGTCTGTTTGGATATTCCAGCACTTTCCCTGAGTGCTTGCAGATGGTACTGATGTACCTGAGAAGATCGAATTATTACATCATCTTCATTAACATGAGACCTTAGGTCTTTGTAGCTGATCATACAAAAGCGACAGATCCGTCCACTGTTAAAGCAGCAGGTGAAACCTGCCAGGCTGTGAGCAGACAAGTTGTCAGCTGAAATAGTGGCAAGAGCGCATTTCAAACTGACGTTGTGACCATTTACACTGACCTGCAGTCCTTCAGTGTACAACAGTTTCAGGTCATTAATCAGGGGCAGCAAGATGTCTCTGTATGAATACTTCTTCAGAAATTGATGTCTTAAAAGCAAGCACAAATGTATATGCCTCAATTGTGATTTGCAGTTAGATTCAAGATTGCCAATCATAAAATAGAAGGCTGCTAATTTGTGAACTGATCTTTTAGACCCCAAGGGGTTTACCACTTCATATTCATCAGTGTACAGATGTAATCTTACAATATTAGGATCTCCAAAAATGGGGCTCTCGTGAAAGAATTCTCCATCTGTGTAACTACTTAAAAAATCTGTACTTGGGGCTTGTTCACAGGTTCTTTAATATGATTCAAATATCTCCTGTTTCTCCAACTGAGTCTTCAGAACATCTATGATAGGAACATACTGAAATGAGTCCTCCTTTCCTTGGCTATTGGTTCCAAGAATGTACTTAACTGGCTACACTAAATGTAGATGTTCTTTGCAATATTTGAAAAGTTGATAATCTGACTGAACATAGGCAAACACACTTTCTATGAGTGTCTGATTGTTTAGCAAGTCATCCAAGTCTTCCTGGTCCTCTAGTCTAAACCCAGATTTAGTCAAGTGGAATTTTATGATTTCAAAATAATTTTGTTGGAAAAATTTCAAGATGAACTCCAAACTGGAAACAATGGTATCCTGAGTTGCTTTAGGAAGTAAATGTTTTTCTTGAAGGTTTAATATAAAGAGGGCTACATGCCGTCTCAGTCCCAATAACACAGTTTCTAAATCAATTCCAGGCAAAGAATTTTGGTTGTTCTCTACAAGATCATCTTGAGGCAGCTCCTCCTCACTTTCATTGTCCTCTTAATCTACAGTTGCCTTTTCAAATAGGGGATGTTGCAAAGCTTGTCTGTGCTTTCGATAGATATGGTTTCTGTAACTTGCAACAGTTTTATATCTTCTAAAACATCCCTCAATGTTACAGGTAACACTAAAATCTGCTTGGTGGTTATGTTGCACTTGCAAGTGAGTTAGATACTTGGCGAGTTGAAACTTTACATCATCACAAAATGAACATTTATAAATTTTCATGTGTACCTCTGAAACTTTCTTTTGCATCAATAAGGTTTATATTTTGAAGCCAGTGGCAGGTGTCATCTACTGACCATTTATCAACCATGGTTATCTGGGGAAGAAAAAAGCATACATAACACCTCATAACAGAACTATGCATTAAACACACATAAACAGGTTTGGCTTTAGAACATTTGAATGTTAGATTTAGACATCTTAACAGCTATAATCACTTCCATTGCGTGCATCACAGCAAACATTAATGCGCAGACTCGGTGCGGATACGAACGCTGCAGTGCACTGCAATCGTACAGCAAATAATGCAGACCGGCGGGAAGTTGTGTCCACTTTCCTTCAGAGTTTAGCTCCAACCCTAATAAAACACTCCTGAACGAGCTAATCAAAATCTTCAGGATTACTGAAAAGTAACAGGCAGGCAGTTAAGTTTGATCAGGGTTGGAGGAGCCTGACAGCACGAAAATGGACCGTGCGGGCCGCGGCCCAAACTTAAGAACTTCTACACCTGTTAACATAGGCCTGTGAAAAAATACTCACGGAGTATGTATAAAACTGTGACAAACGTTCACATATCATATCCCTCCGTCTTCCACCCGGTTCGCTTTTATCGTTATCTTACCGTTAACGAACAGCGACCACGCGCTTCATTGAAATTACGCTTCTGTCTATCTCGTCGCCTTATAACACAGCTGTCTTATATTGACAATTTAATTAACAATGACAAGGAAATAAAGGTAAAATGTAACTTAATTCATTAAAAACCGGAGCAAAATCAGTTTAACAGCACTTTCTGAATAGACGGCTGACGAAGCCCGTCAGTGCTAACGTTACCAGCAGTATTTTTAACTGAGGTAAATATTATATTTAGTATAACTATTTAACACTAGGGCTACTCTAACAAATATAAATATCAACTGATTATACTAAATATTTCAGTAATATGGTTTCAAAAATGTAAAAAACTTTACTTACCCGACGGTATGAACGGGCAGAAATGGCGGACTCCTCAGTTTTAAAAGTAAACTGTCACTGTCTCGAGGTTCATCTTTGCCAATCCACCAATAGGAATTCAAGGATGGTGCAACGAATATACGCCACAAGAGGGCATTTTAGCGATTATTTGTTTTTAATTCCCCCTTCGGGTTAAATTAAACATTGACAATATGGTATGGTACAAAATAAAGACAACACCTGGTTATACAAAATGATTTACCAAAAAGGCAAACAATAATGTATTAGGAAATGTATTATGCTTGCATAAAAAAGCTTACAGGAAACAAACAGTACACTTTATATTAATATTATAATACAATATTAATATTTTGTTGACTCTCTTGTTTTTGACCACAGCAGTCACTCTCCTTTTTGACACAAAATGTGTTGTGAATGTGTTGTGTAGGTCTATAATTATTGTGTTATCTTTAGTTTACACTTCAGTCACAAAACATGAATTATAGAACCATTTTATTAAAAAGGTTCTTTGCCCTCCAAGGGTTCTACATAGAACCTTTTTTTGGTAAAAGGTTCTATTTGCCAAGTACAGAACCCCAGGGTTCTATATAGAACCTAAAGGAATCTTTTTTTAGAGTGAAACTGACAATGGCAACTCCTTCTGGCATATAGGGCACATCTGTAATTAACAGAAAATTAATGAAAATAAAATGTAAGTGGGACAGTAAGTGTTGGTTTAAATCAAGTAAAATTGGAGGAATAAGCATTACTCCAAGACTGTCTTCAGGAACTTCTCTGTCAGGTGTGTTTGTGACCTTTTCCTCTATGTTGCCATTTTCATTTTTATCCTCCACGATGACCACATCAGTCTTCTCCTGTAATTTTGAAATGGCTGTATGTTGACCTTTCTAGCTAGAATGTATTTTGCTTTAAATTGGAATTAAAACTATCAAGCAAAAACAGTTCAAAAGAACAGCTGAATCCACCATGAAACTGTAATAAGAATGAGAGACTGTGCTTTATCATAAAAAAATCAGATGAAGTTGTTGCAGGCTTTGCATTGTACCTAACAGTAACAACACCCTTCAGCTGTGATTTATTCACGATAAAGCACAGCCTCTAGTACTTATTACAGTTGCATTGCAAGAGTTGTTTCTCTATTTTAATTCTATTTTAAAGTAAAATACATTGTAGCTATACAGAGGTAAATATACAAGTACCTTACCGATTTTAGAAAACAGTTCCCACACAATATGAATATCAAAGCAAAAAATATGTATCACTGTAACTTTCATGAAGTAAAATCACTTAAGCTGCGTCTCAACCAGCTTCCTAGCTCCCGAGGTTGTGACTCAGTATATCGTGTACACTGGTAAGGACACTGGCTCAATTCACATTTGGGACACTGTTCACTTCTTTTCCTGTGACATGACTGCTTAAGAGCATTGTGATACTTCACAGTTGGTATTAATCAACAACGGGCAAAACCTAAATGTCTCTGACTTTATTTTTCTAAATACTGGTTGAAGTACATATGAGAAACACTTTCATTATTCTGTTACATATCTTTGCACACATTTGGTTGATTATTAAATTCAGCTGTTAATTAGATTGTGTTCCCTGCCTGTCTAGCAATGTGCATTTATATATAAAAATAAACATAATAAAATAAACGTTTGTCTTTTCAAAAGTTCTATCACGTTTCATTAAGTGAACCGATTTCGGTTAAACAGCTTCAAAATTTGTCACATGATTTACGGCAAATGTGTAAAACGTGTGACAAACAACATTATTTTGTGGCAATGCAATTCAAAACGTATATACACAACTTACATTTGAATTTAGTGTGCACTCCTCAGCATGTAGTGCCAACATTTGCAGTGGCATGGTAGTATTACAGGTGACACAGGGCACCTTTGGCATCTTTGCAAATTCAGCTGAATTGTAGGGAAGAGGCTGGGTATCCATCTCCTCCTGAAGAGGCACCAGAAAAAGAACATTTTTGCCAGTGTTTGAGACAAATCGAAGTTGCCGGCCAGAGTAACCCTCTGATTCCATTGGGATTAAAGATAATCTTCTTTGGCCACTTCCCCCTACAACAGAATTTGTAAGTAGATGAGAAATGGTATTTCACAGGCAACTAGTGAACTGAGCTCTTCAACAAATTATGATCAAGAATCAGTTTTACCGGTTGCTTTGTAGAGCATGCACCTGCCTTGAATTGGGCGGAGTTTGGAGAATTCTTCCTCCATAACTGTGACTATCTACATACGAGTGACCCAAAAGATTTATACAGAAAAAGGCTAGAATCATAACAAATAGGTTTTCACACAAAATAACTGAATAAACAGCAGTATTATAATCACATACATCTTCATGTTTGCAATCCTCTGGTACAGACACAACTTTTTTTCCTAGGCCTGCCTGACACAGCTCCAGTTCAGCAGTAGCCTTTGGGGTTACAGTTGTGGGTGCTGGTAAGACGCAAACTGAGAAGTCTGTATGTTTGTTAGGGACTGTCCGGGCAAACCGACCTTTGCCTTTCTTCGCTTCGGTTTTAGATTTGAACATATTGGGAAACTGCCTAAAAACAAGCAAGAAACATACATGATGTATAAATGTGACACAGTCTGTGAAAATTCAGCTGTGGTCATCTTTATGCAATTTACTGTTTTCTACATAAAATCGTCCTACATAATGTACAGACATATTTAATATCTACTTAGTAAGAGCATGTCAAAGATTGAAATAGTGAAATAAATGGCTGAAATCACACCTTTACGTTTCTTATTTCTGAATTAAATTATAAAACTTAGCTTAAATTTCACAGAGTTACAAATATGGGGCCAGTTGCATAAACTGCAAAGACTAGTCTTAGAAGTTACACCATGTCTACACCTTTTTTGTCCAGTGTGGACAAAATTAAAAATGATAATGGGTTCTACTGCATTTATTGTCTTTTGTCGTGTTGCATTACGCTGGTGTAGACACGATGGAAGTCATCTGATTTTTAAGCAGCATGTGGCAAGTCCAGTCTGCCAGAAATGTTACTCCAGTCCAGCTATGATCAATTGTTGTGACTGTCGACCACACCCCTTCCTCTGTGCCTGTTGTGACATCAGCATCCACAAGGCTCAAGTCTTCCACAACGGGGACTCAATTAGAGAAGGCTTCTTTCAGCCATTGCCTCCGACATCCTGTTTTGTGGAGAAGGTTCTTACCCAGTGTGGTAATGTAATGGGTTGAGAAAACGCTATTATTTTAAGTTAAATTTGACACCCCTCCATTTTTTTTAAAGAAATAAGAACTGGTCTAATTTCAACAGTTATTATGGGTCATTACACCGCCTCGCCAATAGATGGCGCATCAGGTGCTTTTGGAAGACGTAAGGGACTAACTTCCGCATGTTGGTGCGTTCCAGTAATAAACTGACTGCCATTACGAAAAGACGTAACTTCAGTCTCTTTATGTCTTTCTCAGGTATGAATATATTTCATTTGAAATGTTCATTTATTGTTCTAATGCAGATGAGAATGTGTAAAAGTGTAATGTTAGGGCATGTAAGGGAGTTGAGAATAGGCCTATACACATAATCTAGAATGTGTTTTAATTCATTGAGGAGTAAACGGAATGACGGAACAAATAAGTTTGATATGTATTTCATTAGTTGAAAGAAATGTTTTATCCATGTTACATATTGAAACCATGTCAGGCTTGTTTTATTATGGGTTTAAGGGCCTTTTATAGTCTCACCTCCCAAGCACGTGTTGTATTTACTGTGGGTTTGGCATTTTCGTTGTTTGGCACATTCATATTTCAGTGTGTTTGTGTGAATGAGTTAAATAGCAGTAAATAAGGAGGATGCATTGACTGAATTATGTTGCAGTTGTGATGAAATATAGTTTTGGTAATGTATTATCCTGGTGATTGTGCGCTG
>NC_079907.1:18681816-18686596 GCF_024868665.1 Triplophysa rosa | reverse complement strand
AAAAGAGTAGCTCAGCTCATTGGTAAGCGATGCATGGTATCATGTTCCATAGATGGTGTACCTGTTCAGATGCTGCTTGATTCAGGAGCGCAAGTAACCATGGTGGGCAGACCGTGGATTGAGCAAACGTTACCTCACATCAAAATACAGCCACTTGCATCTTTGTTGGTTGACCACTCTCTTGAGATTTCGGCTGCCAACAATACTGAAGTTCCCCTTGATGGATGGGCAGAGATTGATCTTCAAATCTGTAGCCCGCATCACGGGCATGTGACAATCAGAGTACCACTTCTCATCAGTTGTGACTGTAACTACCCACTTTTAGGAAGCAATGTTATTGCAGAGATTGTCAAAGGTAACATTGATCGAGACGAGAATCTTGATGTAACCAAAATACTTAAGGAAGCTTTAAGTGTCAGTGACAGTGCCGTGGAAGCATTAGTCTCCACTCTCCAGGCTGTCACATCTGCAGAGCCACAACAACATAACGTACGTCTTGGCAAGAGTGGTGTTAATATCCCTGCAGGCAAGGTTCGTGAAGTCTGCTGTAGAGTCAGGGGATGGAACAGTGGAGGTACAATGATGTTTCAACCAAGCCCTGACCATTATTGTCCTGAGGGTTTAGAACTGTTCCCAGCCTTAGTTGATGTTCCTGTCGGCTCCTCGAAGCGCATTAGGGTCCCAGTTCAGAATTCAACAAAACATGATATCTATCTTGCCAAGAGAACAGTTCTTGGTACTCTTGAAGAGATACTCGATCTAAAGCCAGTCAAGCATTCCTCCATGAGCTCTGAACCAATGTCTTACAACACGGCCCACTTGTGTTCAGCTCAACTGTGTACTGACGAACCCACTTCGAATCTAAGTAATTCAAAGGTTGAAGATAAATGGCATCCGCCTGTTGATCTGTCTCATCTCACGGTGGAAGAGCAGGGAATTGTAAAAAGTATGTTATTTGATCAGTCAGATGTTTTTGCCAAAGATGATGCAGACATCGGTTGTATTCCGAACCTACAGCTTAAAATCCACCTTACTGATGACACTCCGGTCCAGAAGTCCTATAACTCCATTCCAAAGCCCTTATTTCGAGAGGTAAAGGATTATGTACAAAACCTGCTCAATCATGGATGGATAAGGAAGTCTACATCTCCTTATTCGTCCCCGGTGGTCTGTGTTAGAAAAAAAGACATGAGTTTACGTCTTTGTGTAGACTTCCGGGGCCTAAATAGTAAGACACTCCCTGACCGCCATCCTCTTCCCCGCATTCAAGATCTACTTGATAACCTTGGTGGATATTCGTGGTTCTCCATTCTTGACCAAGGCAGTGCATACCACCAAGGCTTTGTTGAGGAAAGCTCCCGACACCTTACAGCTTTTAGTACGCCTTGGGGACTCTATGAATGGATCCGTCTTCCTTTTGGCCTCTCCAATGCACCAGCGGCCTTTCAGAGGTGTATGGAAGACGTTCTGGAAGGTCTTAGGGATGACTGTTGTTCACCTTACTTAGACGACATACTCTGCTTTTCAAAAACATTTCATGATCATGTTACTGACTTGAAGAGAGTGTTCTGTCGCTTGAGGGATTGTGGTGTTAAGTTGCGCCCAAAGAAGTGCGAACTATTCAAACATCAAATTAGGTATGTTGGCCGTTTAGTGACCAGTGAAGGCATTCAAGTCGATCCAAAAGACTTAGAGGCTGTTCTGCAACTGAAGGAGAAGGAACCCAAAACTGTTGGTGAAGTGAGAGCTTTGCTTGGTTTCTTGGGTTACTACCGTTCTTTTATACAGGACTTTACTAGGATAGCTCGTCCCCTCTTCAGATTACTAGAGAATGCTTCATGGTTGAGTCAAGAAACCAGCAAGAAAAGTGCCATAAAGAAAAACAGAAAAGATGGCCAGTTGCCATCCAAAACACCTATCCAATGGACCCCTGAACATAGCAACATTGTCTCTCGTCTAGTCGACATGCTGACGAGTTCGCCTATTTTGGCCTACCCAGATGTTAATTTACCATTTGTCTTGCATACAGATGCATCTGGTGAAGGATTGGGTGCTGTATTATATCAAGAACAGGGAGGTAAACTTCGGGTAATCGCTTATGGATCCAGATCGCTCACACCTGCTGAGAAAAATTATCATCTCCACTCCAGCAAGCTCGAGTTTCTTGCACTGAAGTGGGCGATCTGTGATAAATTTCGAGATTACCTCTATTATGCCCCTACCTTCACTGTTTTCACAGACAACAACCCCCTTACTTTTGTCTTGAGCACTGCAAAATTGAATGCTGTGGGACACTGTTGGGTGGGTGAGTTGGCAGACTTTCATTTTACAATTAAGTACAGGCCTGGCAAGACGAATGCAGATGCTCACACTCTGTCGCGTTACCCTGTTAAGCTTCAGGATCACATTAGTGAATACTTTGAGACCATGCCTCCTGAAATAATTTCTGCCATTTGGCGGGGTAACAAGGCAGACAAGGACGAGGATGTGTCACAACCAGTGCCCCCTTCGAGCTTCTTTCTGTTGATTATCTCCACCTGGAACCGAGTAAAGGCGGCAATGAATATATCCTAGTCTTGGTGGATCACTTTACTCGTTACGCCCAAGCTTACCCAACGCGCAACAAATCGGGGAAAACAGCAGCAGAGAAGATTTTCTTTGATTTTATTCCACGCTTCGGGTATCCCAAGAAGATCCATCATGATCAAGGCCGGGAGTTTGAGAATGGCTTATTCCATAGACTTGAACAACTGGCTGGGATGGATCATTCTCGAACTACCCCCTACCACCCACAGGGGAATCCTGTGGAGCGCCTGAAAAGGACTCTTCTTCAAATGCTCCGTACCCTGTCAGAGGAAAAGAAGTCAGAGTGGAAAGATCACCTACCACACATAGTCCACGCCTACAACTGTACGAGGCACGAAGCTACAGGTTACTCACCGTTCTTTATTCTCTTTGGCAGAACACCTCGTTTACACATTGATTTGCTCTTTGACCTTGAACCTGAGCAGCAAAACCAAACTAGGCAAGAATATGCAGAGAAATGGGCTTCAAGAATGCAGGAGGCATATAAGATTGCCTCAGAGAATAGTAGAAGATGCTCTTCAAAAGGAAAAAGATATTATGATCGAGGTGTTAGAGGCACTGTGCTTTGCCCTGGTGATCATGTGCTTGTCCGCAACCTCTCCGAATGAGGTGGACCTGGCAAACTCCGAGCATATTGGGAGCGGAAAGTTCATCGTGTTGTGGAAAGGGTTGGAGATGGACATGTATATCGAGTCCAATCAGAAACAGGTGACCGAACTTTTCGTGTGCTACACCGGAACTTGCTTTTGCCTGTAAATGACTTGCCCCTTGAATGCAACAAACCCAAACACAAGTGCCTCCCAGAAATCAAAAAGAAAGCAGAAAAGTCAGTTCAAAGACACAGAACCAAATGAGCAAGATTCTGATACTTCTGGTGAAGACTTTGGGTGCAATCCCAGGTATATGAAACAAGAATGGTTAGCCTACGACATCTTGAACCTGAGCAAAACAATGAACTCCGAACAGAGGCAGCAGAATTTCAGCCCATGAGTCTGAGAAGACAAAGAGACCCTTCACCTCAACCAATGGAAGGCCCAACTCCGCGTGATATGAATTCAATTGAGGAGACCCCTGAAGAACCTACAGCTAAAGGAGTGGAAGGTGCTGCTCAGGATGAGGTCAACCCTGAACCTGTCAACGAGCATGAAACTGAGGAAGATATACCCCTAAGAAGGTCGGTCAGCGCTCCAAGACCAAGAGGTGTGTTTACATATGATCAGTTGGGTAAACCTACATACCATCCTTGGAGATCAGGAGCAAATGCAATGCATGCCTGTGTGTGTTACCCAGTCCAGACGTACCCTGTGCTACCTGATACATATCACTACCCCTTTCCCGCAGTATGGGCATTCTAAAAAAATGTATTACACCTTCATACCTAAAGCATCAGCTTTACAATGAACTTTCTTGATAACTGTATCAACCTAGTTAGATTAGTTCTATATGTCCAGAGACATATCAATAAAACTGGGAAGAGTGTAATGGGTTGAGAAAACGCCATTATTTTAAGTTAAATTTGACACCCCTCCATTTTTTTTAAAGAAATAAGAACTGGTCTAATTTCAACAGTTATTATGGGTCATTACACCGCCTCGCCAATAGATGGCGCATCAGGTGCTTTTGGAAGACGTAAGGGACTAACTTCCGCATGTTGGTGCGTTCCAGTAATAAACTGACTGCCATTACGAAAAGACGTAACTTCAGTCTCTTTGTGTCTTTCTCAGGTATGAATATATTTCATTTGAAATGTTCATTTATTGTTCTAATGCAGATGAGAATGTGTAAAAGTGTAATGTTAGGGCATGTAAGGGAGTTGAGAATAGGCCTATACACATAATCTAGAATGTGTTTTAATTCATTGAGGAGTAAACGGAATGACGGAACAAATAAGTTTGATATGTATTTCATTAGTTGAAAGAAATGTTTTATCCATGTTACATATTGAAACCATGTCAGGCTTGTTTTATTATGGGTTTAAGGGCCTTTTATAGTCTCACCTCCCAAGCACGTGTTGTATTTACTGTGGGTTTGGCATTTTCGTTGTTTGGCACATTCATATTTCAGTGTGTTTGTGTGAATGAGTTAAATAGCAGTAAATAAGGAGGATGCATTGACTGAATTATGTTGCAGTTGTGATGAAATATAGTTTTGGTAATGTATTATCCTGGTGATTGTGCGCTGGTTTAAAAGGTGT
>NC_079907.1:18649175-18678731 GCF_024868665.1 Triplophysa rosa | reverse complement strand
GCCTTTGCTGCTTTTAGTGCCTTTTTATAACAGTTTGCACTCTCTTTCCACGCAATTTTAAAGACCTCTAATTGGGTTTGTTTCCATTTGCGCTCCAGTTTACGTGTTTCTCTTTTAAGGGCGCGAGTGGTGCTATTGTACCATGGTTCTGCGTTTTTCTCATTAATCTTTTTTGACTTCATAGGTGCGACAGCTTCTAATGTATTAGAGAAAATAGTACCCAATTTGCTGGTCATGTCATCGAGCGATTCTGTATTTATTGGTATGGTTATTAAAGGAGTCAGATCTGGCAAGCTATTTGCGAAACTATCTTTAGTAGTCGAGGTAATTGTTCTACCCTGTCGATAACGAGTTAAACGGCTGATTTCTGCAGTGCGCAGTGTACATGTTATAAGATAGTGATCAGTAACATCGTCGCTTTGAGGTATAATATCTATATTGGTTAGATCGGCTCCGTGAGATATAATCAAGTCTAGTGTATGATTAAATCGATGAGTGGGTCCATTGATGTGTTGTGTTACTCCAAAAGAGCGTAATAGCTCTGTAAATGCCACTGCTAATGCATCGTTAGCACTATCTACGTGGATATTAAAGTCTCTGACAATTAGTACTTTATCAACGTTAACCAATAGGTCCGATAGAAAGTCCGCAAACTCTTTCAGAAAATCAGTGTAGGGACCAGGGGGTCTATACACTGTAGCCAACGTACAAGAAAGCAATGGTTTTTTACTGTCAATTGGAACAATTATGTTCAACGCAAGCACTTCAAATTATTTAAATTTATGCTCCGTTCTCTAGTTACAGTAAGAAAGTCTCTAAAGATTGTTGCGACACCGCCACCTCGATCAACCGGATGTGGCTCATGCATATAACAGTAGCTTGGTAGTGTACACTCATTTAGACCGTAATAATCATTTGGTTTAAGCCAGGTTTCGGTAAGGCAAAGTATATCAAAACTGTTGTGTGTGATCATTTCATTTACAATAACTGCTTTTGAATTTAGTGATCTAATATTAAGTAGGACGAACTTTATTAGTTTGTTTTGGTCGTTTATTACATTGTCCTCAGGTTTAATCACGATTAGATTTTTTCTCTGAGATTTGGCTATTTTGTTATTTTGTAGTATTATTCGGGGGACAGACACAGTCTCTATGCATTTGGAAGCAGTAACATTTCTAACAGATGAGTGGGAGGAACACAGACTATGGTTGAAGTTTTGACTTACCGCTGGGAGACGTAGTCAAGCGGTGCGTAGCGTCTTTGAGATGTTGTCAGACAGAAGAACCGCTCCGATGCTACTGGGGTGCAGGCCGTCAGGGCGGAAGAGCCTAGGTCGCTCCCAGAACAGATCAAAATTATTAACAAAGAGCAGCTTCTGTTCAATACACCATGACATCAAACATTTATTTAGAGCAAATAGTCTACTGAACTTTTCATTCCCTCGTCGGTAGGTAGGAAGCGGCCCTGATACGATGATCCTCGCCGTGGGCGATGCGTTGCGTACCGTCTCGATCAGACTCCTGAAGTCCCTCTTCAGGATCTCCGACTGCCTCATCCTGACGTCATTCACCCCCGCGTGCAGCACGACAGCTCCGACGTTAGCATCGTCCTTCAGGATCGCAGGTACCTGCGCAGAGTCATCAAGAACACGGGCGCCAGGAAAACAATGAGTGCGCACCTTACCTTTAGTGGAGGAAGCGTGTACGTTCCGGACGATTGAGTCTCCGATGACCACAGCGTTGCATTCCGTCTCGCAGAGGGAGGCAAAGCGGTTCCTGGTCGGGATCTCGAAGACCGGTGGCGGCGGTTGGGTCATCGCTCCAGTCCTGGCTCGCGCCTTTCGCCGTGGGTGTGCCGGTGCAGGAGTGAAGTTCATTTGGGCTGACCGTGTTCTCGAAGCCTGGGCTCTGTGCAGAGAAACACGAGGAGTAGAAGTGGAAGGAGTATTAAAATCGCGATGAAAACTTACCGCGGATTTGCGAGCGTCAGCTCTGGATGTTTCCAGCACCGTTTTTCGTTCTCGCAGGCGTGTCTGCTTCTCTAGTAGATCCTGGATCTGCTTCTCCACAGCCTCCAGTTCCGACAGAAGTGCGATCGTTTCCTCATCTGCACACAGAGGTACAAACACATCTGAAACATTAGCCATTAGTGATGTAATAATGAGAACAGTGTGTTAAGCAGTGAGCAGGCAGGCTGGGAATGCTAACAGCCTGAGGCTAATAGCGAGTGATCCGATAAAAATAAATTATCGGTGCGTTTAAGGACGATTTTTGGTATGGGATATACTTAAGGATATGTTTTACCCTCGGTGAATAACAATTTAAAACACAAGTCTTAAGATATAACAAGAATAAACGATGTATTAAGAATAAGTTTGAAAGAGCTCCGACTCAAACCACGCGCTCTCAGCAAACAGGAAGTGACGAAAAACACATTGTGTGATGTGTTTTTCACAGAAGACTTGAAGATTTCTGGATTGAAATGAAGATTTCTGGATTGAAGCCTTTCCAGATGTTCAAGCTGACAGTGGGGTAGACTCCAATGCACCTCCTTAAATGCAGTCTCTGTAAGTGAGCACTTAGAAGTTGCATGGTCTGTCCTCTTTAGTCCAGTGTCCATGATTTCCAGAAAAAGACATTTTGACATGAGTTTCCTCCAAGGTTCAACTCACATGGCCTTTAGCACAAATGAGCCATCTCAATAAAATTATTTTAAGCCCAGTATACCTCTAACCCGCATCTGTGGTTGGTATGTCATGCTGTGTTGATAGATATTAGTTGTTTGGTATCCTGTGCCAATGCAATGACAGTTGTGGGTTCAAATGTTGAATGATGTGCCCTTGAGCAAGGCACTTAACCCTAAATTGCTGGATGAAGGTAAGTAAGTCCCTTTGGATAAAAGCATCAGCCAAATGCATAAATACATACAGTACATACAACATAAAGGGTACTTAATACTACCACAGCTTTACTGCCAAGAGACTCGGTTTCTCTGTGATGATCTTTTACAGTGATGTTGCTTGTCAATCTATTTAGCTTGGAAATATTCTCATCTACCCATGCCTTTTATTGCTCTGTCACAACATTTGAATACAAATTGTTGACATTAACCACACACAGTGATCATAGTAGACTCATTCTCTCTGCTGTTTTTATGCATTTATGTATTATGACGAGGCCATGTGCAGTGTTATGTGACTGTACCATATAATATTAATGTAATTCAAGATTACAGGTAAAAGAACCACTTGTGCCACAAAATGTAGTATGACAAAGTTCAGCTTTTGAACCAAGCCTCCAGTGTCAAGCGTCAGAAGGGCCAATCTTTTGAGACACCCCGGTAAACCATAGACTCTTGCTCTCTGTCTGTCTATAATAACGTTGTACCAGAGACATCAGTGTAAAACACTCACTTCTCTTTCACTCATACCTACATCTTGCTTGCTGTGTATATACTCAGTAATATCTGTCTTACCCCAAATGGATCTCCTATGCATTGTACTTACATCTTTCATGTGAACTCTTGAGCATGCCCATGTTCTCTGTGACCAGATGGGAAGAAAGACCTCTACCATGCCAACTTATAGCAGGGGGTCTGTGTTTTTTTTTTTGCATTTTATTTACTGCATTTTATTGTTTATCCATCCAAAGCCAAAATAATTTTCTGACCCTGCTAATTAAACATGAAAAGCTTTGTTTTAATTTGAAAAAAAATCCCTTGGGGGCTTTAATTGAACTTAGAGCTTCTTTTATGAATCGGTGTGTTCTCATGTTTTGTGTTATTATTATAAACATCTGAAATGTAACGCCTTGTGTAGTGCTGCTATGTATAGTTTCCTTTGTGTCTCAAGTGTATTGGAGAACCTTCCAGTTAAAGCAGCCGCAGACTATGAAAACATCAATATTACAGTGGAGTTTATGTAAATGTGTATTATTAAATCATTAAAACACCCATATTTTGATTATTTTGATTGTTGTGTGCTGTGAATAAAACATTCATAACACTACTAACACATCCATATTTTCAGGTGTCTGGATACATTGATGTGTATTGTTATGAAATAACTGCAATGCAACAAATGTTTCTAATAGTTTACTTGATACATTGTGTGTTGTCCTGAAATATGTCCAGTTTAACACATTTGAACTTCTGTGGCAGCAGAGATCCTTGGAAAAATACTGTTTTGGGTATGCACCTACCTTAACTCATTCATAACCAACTAAAACATTCACATTTTGAGTTTACTTTGTACACTGATGTACGTCCAGTTTCACTCATTTTACCTTCTGTGCCAAGTCTGAGGCAGCAGAGATCCTTGGAAAGGTACAATTTTGGTACTCAACGGCTATGATTTCTGATAAACTTAGTTCTTTAATCACTCAAAACCCATTAAAACGTCCATATTTGGAGTAATCCTGATACACTGATGATCGTGATTGTGAAAAATGCCCAATTTCACTTGATTGATTTTCTGTGCTAAGTGTGAGGTAACAGAAATCCTTGGAAAATACTGTTTGGACATTGTAATTTTATATACTCGCACACCTTAAATTATTCAAAACCCACTAAAACATCCATATTTTGGGTTGAATTCATATGTTGATGTGTATTGTGCTGAAATACATCCATTTTTACACATTTCACTTGCTATGGCAAGTGTGAGGCCACAGAGATGCATGGAAATACACAGTTTTGGCACCCAACGGCTGTGACATTTGACACTTAAATATCATTAAATCATTCAAGAAACACTAAAACATACCTATTTTGAGTTGACTTGATGCATCAAGGTGTGATTTGCAGAATACAATTCACTTTCACTGACCTCACATGCTGTGTCAAGTCTGAGACCAAAGACATCCTTGGAATGTACCACTGAAAGAAGCAAATATGCCATAGAAGGCTCGGTAAGCATCATGCCAGACAATTGATGAAATGTCAGAATGTGGCACATATTTTGATACAGGGGATGTTAACAAACTTGTCTGTCAATTTTGAGACCTCTAGCTGCTTGTGTTGCTAGAAGGCGGAGCCAAAATTTAGAAAATGTGATTTTCTATGGGGCGCTACAGAGTCTGTGAATATGTAAGCTGTAATTTGAATTCGCTAATTTATCTTGTGTGATACATAGATGTCACATGACAAATTTGAGACCTCTAGCTGCTTGTGTGTTGCCAGGAGGCGGAGCCAAATATGAGAAAAAATTAGGAAAAACATGAATTTCTAGGGGGCGCTACAGAGTCTGAGAATGTGTAAGCTGTAATTTGACTTCTGTAACATATTTTATGCCATACATAGATGTCACATGCCAAATCTGAGACCTTTACCTGCTTGTGTGATGCAAAGAAGCAGAGCCAAAAATGAGAATATTTTCATTTCTAGGGGGCACTACAGAGTCTGTGAATGTGTAAGGTGTAATTTGACTTTGCTCCCATATTTTGTGTGATACATAGATATCACATGCCAAATTTTACCTGTTTATGATGTATGCACGTTAGAAATGTTAACCCTAGACCTAAATGTTCACAATTTTCATATGTCAGAAAGGCCTTGGTAGAATTACACCACTTATTGTAAACAAATATCAACACGTGACACATATATTGGTGTGGGGGGGGGGTGGACGAGTAAAGCAAAGTGCTATGACACAATTGAGACCTCATGCTGCTTCTGTGTTGCCAGGAGACAGAGCCAAAGATCAGAAAAAATGATTTCCAGGGGGTGCTACAGAGTCTGTGAATGTGTCAGCTGTAATTTGACTAAACACATTTATTTTGGGTAATACATAGATGTCACATGCCAAATTTTACCTGTTTATGATGTATGCAAGTTGGTAATGTTAACCCTAGGACTAAATGTTAACAATTTCCATGTCAGAAAGGCCATGGTAGAGTTACACTCATTATTGTAAATAAATATCAACATGTGATACATATATTGGCATGGGGGATAAAACAAACATATTTTTAAGACCTTTAAGCTGGTAGTGTGTTGCCAACACAGAAAGATCACTGAGGTTACTTTAGGATCAAAGATGTTTTATTATTATTCCATAAAATGGTGAATTAAGTTAATGTAGAAATTAGACAAAATCTGAAAGAATGACCACAATAACACCATGAAATATTTAAACTGGATTCTGATAGCTTTCTGTTTTCATACAGTTACAGTTTCCATGATTGTCATAAATAATGGTAATCACTTAGTGGGGTTACAGAGTATTCAGTCCCAGTTCATAAAAATAGAGACAAAAATAGAGATTAGAATTAACACAAATAAGGACCAGGTGTGATAGATAGAAAATAAATAAATATAAGTTAAGTATAAAAACTAAATTATTTTATCATTGAATCTGGTTACAATCTGGTTATAATAATAATGGCAAATGCTCATTGTAGCACAGCTTTCAGATTGGTTATGGAATCTTCAGTCCAAGCTACAGCAGAATTGTCATTAGTTATTTCAGCGCAACATACATCATCTCTAACTGCTGGGTTCCTGAGACCTCCAACCTGCATGATGTGGTTACACAGCTCCAGGACCAATGGCCCTCTGAGGGTGGTAGCCAGACCAGAAGTGTTCACTGGCAGACAGTTCTGGAGAAGCTGGTTGGGTTTAGGCTTAATACACTAGGACTACATTTGGACTGCTATGGCAATGGTCTACCTCTTCATTGTCTTGTTCCTCTGTTTGCAACTACAAAACAAAATAGATACAAGTGCACATGAGCATGAGCACACACACACACGAGCACGCACACATACACGACAGGCTGGGGTGCATTGCTCTCACCATTGCCAGTCTGAGGTGTGTCCCTCCCTGCTGCACTGCCGTGTTGCCAGACTGGGAAACGTCGCTTGCCTCTATGCTGCAAAGCTGGTGTGCACTGCTCACTGCTGCATGTTAGTCCACATGATTCGCTGCCAGACTAGAGTGCAGAGTTAGGTTAGTGTGTTTTACCTGAGCCCGCCATTATCACACAATTGGAAAGTGCGACCCTACAGACCAGAGAGATAAGATTTGGTGGACGCTGATTGGGTACATTTTATGTCACGTCTTAAATAAATTGTATATCTTGAATCAAGATTTGACTAAATTCTACAAAGACCAGCCTCCTGTGGTGATTTCTCGATCGCCCCTCAGCTGAAATTGAGACGTGCAGACAGGCAGAGAGGCCATATTGTGATGATAAAAACATATTTTCCACAGATGATTATCTATAACATTACATTATGGAAATATACATTTAAAAAAATTAAATAATTATTATTTTGTGTTTGTAGCTCAGGGAGGGCGGCGCCCTCTATTGGCCAGCCGCCACTGGAACATCCAAAAAACATCATCCCTCACAAGACTCAAAAACAGCCAAAGACTATGTCCTTTAACAGGGAGGCTGAGAAGTGCGATACCGCGGTAATTGGCACACACTCTCAGGTCTCCCTTTATAAACAGGGAAATCTGTTTGCAACCGCCTCCGGAGTCTTTCGGAATAACATATCCAAGAAGGACTCCTTCAGTTGGACGGCTTCCCTGACCACCGGTGTCCACCACGTTGGCCAATTAAATTTCAAGAGCTAATAACAACATATCCAAGTCGATATCAAAACCAATAAAGCCCACCATTACGAACATGGACATTTATAGACTGTTTTACACAATTCTATATTTTGTAAAAAATATTTTTTGTACTCTTTAGTAAAGCAAAAGTAAAGGAAGACATATACTATGACCATTAAATGTTATATAAAAGTACAGTTTAAAATGAGCCTTCTTAAGCCAGACTTGTTTTAAATAGTTTTATTTAATGGATGAAAAAGGCACGTCATGGGTTTATTATTATAGCGCAAAGCGTTAGAAATCTATTGTATTTACCTAGATTTTTATTAGGGGTTCGAGTGCGAAGCGTTAGAAATCTATTGTATTTACCAAGATTTTTATTAGGGGTTCAAGCGTGAAGCGAAGAAATCGTTTCTTAAATGGATGTGACCAAATGAACCTGAAAAGCTGATTCTCCCCATGTGTACTATATGTGCATATGTGATGAAACCACTGTAGGCAACACGGAACATTTAGAGGTTTACTATATGCAAATGCCCAAATGTCAAAAATCTCACGGGAAATGGACGAAAAATGCAATAAAAAGTTAGATGTGGGTCATTTTGGGGCTTTTCTGAGTATATATGCTTATAACTTCTAAACGAAATGAGATATCTTCAACATATTTGACGTGTTGATCAACGGTCACACTCTGAGGACCCACAAAAAGAGGTGTGGGTGCGCCACTCGGTGGCCTTATGGTGCCATATATGGTCCCTATGACTGTTCCCCTTTTCTTTTTTCTTTTTACCCAGGTGAAAATTTGCATTAAAACACACTTAAATGTATTTCAATTTAAATCTATTTTTCACACGAAAATGATCTACTTGATATAGAAAACATTATTCTTTTAGTAGTTTTTAAGATAAAATTCAGAAGATCTAAGTGTACTCAACTAGGGCTGGTCAAAAAATAGATTAATATTTTTTTTAATGCGGTCGAGTCAATATCGATTCTCAAAAGCCGTGAATCGATTTTTTTCTTTTATATTTCCGCAAGCACTGAACATTCATTAACGTGAAAGTTATTGCTACTATTATCCACTAGATGTCACTTTTCTCCTTACAACGGGTGGATGTTACAACATGGAGCATATCGTTCATTCATATATTAATTAACATGGTGGACGTGTTTGTGTCCTCTAATTTAGCATCACCTTCACAAACAACCAACAAAACAAACAACAAAAAACAACCTGCTCACTAATACTAGTCAAAACACAGAAATAAAAACATACAGCATCACAGTCATTAAAGCAGATGACCAGAAAATGACCTGAAACCAGACGTGCTCAAGGATATTTTCCAGAAGCAAACGTTCTTCTGGATTTTTCTGCAGACACAACTGAATTAAACTGATATTAAAAACATTAGCACAAAACAGAAAAAGTCAAACCTTCTGGCCGTTGCTCAAACGCGTGCCTTCATACACGGCACCAAATCCTCCTTCACCCAGCTTCTTCCCAACCTCATACTGCCAAGAGTTTATTTCTGTTCAAAGATCAGTACTGTCCTACTGGATGATGTGCAAAAGTCTGTGGCGAGCATCAACTTCATTCTCCTTCTTCTCCTCGGACTGTCTGTGGCGAGCAGGAGTCGAATCTCTTCTCCTGATGCTCTACTGTCTGTGGCGAGCAGGAGTCGAATCTCTTCTCCTGATGGTCTACTGTCTGTGGCGAGCGGGAATACAATCTCTTCTCCTGATGTTCTACTGTCTGTAGCGAGCGGGGGTCGAATCTCTACTCCTGATGCTCTACTGTCTGTGGCGGGCATCAACTTCCTTCTCCTTCTTCTCCTCGGACTGTCTGTGGCAAGTGTAAGTGGAATCTCTCCTCCTGATTCTCGACTGCCTGTGGGGAGCGGGAGTCGAATCTCTCCTCTTGATGCTCGACTGTCTGTGGCGGGCATTAACTTCATTCTCCTTCTTCTCCTCGGACTGTCTGTGGCGAGCGGGAGTGGAATCTCTCCTCCTGATTCTCGACTGCCTGTGGCGAGTGGGAGTCGAGTCTCTCCTCTTGATGCTCGACTGCCTGTGGCGGGCATCAACTTCATTCGCCTTCTTCTCCTCGGACTGTCTGTGGCGAGCGGGAGTCGAATCTCTCCTCCTGATGATGCTCTACTGCCTGTGGCGGGCAGGAGTCGAATCTCTCCTCCTGATTCTCGACTGCCTGTGGCGAGCGGGAGTCGAATCTCTCCTCTTGATGCTCGACTGCCTGTGGCGGGAGGGAGTCGAATCTCTCCTCCTGATGCTCTACTGTCTGTGGCGGGCATCAACTTCATTCTACTTCTCCTCGGACTGTCTGTGGCGAGCGGGAGTGGAATCTCTCGTCCCAATGCTCGACTGCCTGTGGCGGGAGGTAGTCGAATCTCTCCTCCTGATGCTCGACTGCCTGTGGCGGGCAGGAGTCGAATCTCTCCTTCTGAGAGTCTATTAACTGATTCATTATTGGCTGGATTCTGAATGATATTCTGCTGGTCGTCTGTCTGATGTTTGTCCTGAAATGAACAGTAAATTGGTGTTTCATCGGAATATATATTTGTGCAGTGAATGAGAATAACATCAGTGAAATAAATGTGAGCAGATCTTCAGTACCTGAAACCAAGCGTGGTCGTGGATCTTTTCCAGAAGAATGCGTTCTTTTGGGTTCTCCTGCAGACAGGCTTCAATTAAACTGCAGCATTCTGTGAGGAAACACAGAAGAGTCTGTTATAACCTTAAACTGTCAATTCATCTAAACGTCACTTTAAACTTCACATCTGCTCTGATTTTGTTCTGTTTGATATCATTGAGAATTTCAGTCGGCCTGATGAAGATCTCACCTTTAGAGAAGCCATGTGTAGACCAGATCTTGTTCTTCATCTGGTTCTTGTCAATGGAGTCTGGGAATCTCCGGCACAACAAGGTGAACAACAGGACACCCAGTGAGTACACCGTCATAGACTTTGCGTGGTACTTGCCCCTTTTAAAATATTCTGGGCCGAAGTATTCCTCTGTGCCTGAAGAAACAAGATTTCATGTGATTCATTAGTCTGCATTAGTTTATCACTGAATCTGAATGATGTCATCTTAGTATTTATATCAAGAGCTGTTTATAATAGACATATGTGAAGTGATGAAACATACCCATGAAGTCCCTGTAGGCCAACTTCTTATATAAATCACCGCACTCAAAGTTGATGAGTTTGATTTCTAAGGTGTCTGTGTTGATGAGGAAGTTTTCCAGTTTTATATCTCGGTGGAAAACTCCCCGTTTGTAGCTCATGTACGCGGCCTTGGTCGCCTGCCACATGATAGATTTCGCTGTCTTCTCCGCGATTTGATTCCCTGCATCCAAGAGGAAGTCACTCAAATTTTTGCAGGGAGGGAAGACCTCCAGGACCATGACGTAATACTTCTCAGAGTCCTGCCACTCCAGAAGCTGAACGATCTCTGGAACATTATCTCCCTCACTGGCAAGAATCAGAAGAGCGATCTCTCGAGGAATGGGTTTAGCATAACCCGGCTGGAAGAAAGACCGTTTTTATCAGGATTAGATGAAGGTGAATTTACAAACAAGGATTTATCTCAGTCTTCAACAAACTGAAGTCAACAGAAGTGTGTGTGTGTGTGTGTGTGTGCGCGCGCGCGCGTGCGTGCGTGCGTGCGTGCGTGTGTGTGCGTGTGTGTGTGCGTGTGTATAAGAAAGCAATGTTGAAGATGTTTTCAGCTGAATATCAATCAATACTTACGATGCTGATGTAATCTGTGTTCTTGTTCTTGTCAACATATTTCACTGCCACCTGAACAACAGAAACAGATTTACAGTTAAATCATATCACTCAAAGCATTCATGATGAACAGACATGTCATTCATTTATAACACTAGAGATCATGTTTGATCAGTCTGTCTGTTTCAATAGATCAAGTTCACTAAATAGTGAACATAAGATACACAAAGAGATATTAAAAACATGAGCACAAAACAAAGAAAAAGAGAAAAAGTCAAACCTTCTGGCCGTTGCACAAACGTCTGCCTTTATAGATTGAACCAAATGCTCCTTCGCACAGCTTCTCCCCAATCTTATACAGCCGGAAGTTGATTACTGTTCAGAGATAAATGAAAAGAATTAGAAATACTTCGTCCAAACCTAATGAACGATATTAAACATATGATGAAGAGTGTGTATATGTTGGGATTTTGGAGGTAACCTCACCTTCGATTGACTTTGGCTGAAACTTTACAGTGAGATGATGTCCTGAAATCACATCTGTAGAGAGAAATGAGATCAAACACAAGATCAATTCAATCAACTCATATCAATTAAATATTTAACAATCCTATCCATAGAAGAATATTGAAAACCAACAGCAGCATTTTACAGTGAAAATTTTACTTAAAGATTAGTTCAAATCATCATCAAACATTCAACATCTTCATTTCAACCAATAAGTTACATTTACATTTATTCATTTAGCAGACGATTTTATCCAAAGCGAAAGTTTGTCACAAAGTTACAACAACATAACCTTCACCTGAGCTATAAATAACAACATCCAGACTAAAAAATAAATTATGCATGCCTGACACGTGTGTTTCTAAAATAAATTTAATATCTTTGGTTAAAATAAATGTAATATCTTATAAATGTCATGAAAGATTGATGTATTTCACACACATACAGTATCATATGTTCAAGTTCTATTGATTTGTTATTTTGTTGTATTGGTTTGTCATCTTTCTTAATTGTAATTTGTATGTGTTCAGAGGTTCAGAGTCTTGACCTTGTGTGCTTAATGTCTGAAATGAGTCATATAGCATGGATTAAAGTGAAAAAAATTCTTCTGACTGATTTTTTTTCAGGCCAAGTCATATTCCTTTAACCAATAGCGTTTTAAAACCGTGTTTTGAACCACTTTACATAATATTGCCAGTTTGCGTATTTTAAAAGCTATTTTTAATCTATGAAAAAATTATAGTTACCTAGACAAATAATTAACCATCTATAACTTTTCAGTGCATTTTTTAATTTATCTTATAAGACCAAACGATGTTATCTGAAACTCTTGATAATTAACAGAAAAAAAGAACAAAATAAAAGAACCCCGAAAGACCAAAAATGTTGTTTGTATTTGTCTCCAGAGTGCTTTTCACCTTTTCTGCCTTTTGGCTGTGAAACCATATTCCTGAAGCTTGGCTAAACCTGACACCCATTTCAGTGTTTGACAAGCTACATGACTAGTTTCAGTGTTTGACTAGCTACATGACTAGTTTCAGTGTTTGACAAGCTACATGACTAGTTTCAGTGTTTGACTAGCTACAGTGACTAGTTACAGTGTTTGACTAGCTTTCCCAAGGCGACCGTTAAGAAGGTAGCCTATCACTTTAACATTTCCATAGCGACGCGGCACTGCTGATCATGTGACACACCGCAGAGCCACAGCAGCTGTATGACTGATGCATTGCTTTTACATAATTTTTCTTTTTTACTCAAAAAAATTCACAAACTGTTAACTATGGCATGAAATATCTGACATTCCGATTGCCAAATATGTGCATGTGGATGTGTTTTGTTGTTTAAACACTTTTATAATGATCTCGTTAGTTGAGCTATAAACGGGCGCCGCCATGTTTGTTTCTGCCGAGGTCTGAGATCTGTCGGATTTACATCACGTGAATTCATCCACTTCTCTTAAAAACACAAACGTAAGTGCCTGGTGAACTGGTAGAAGAATTGAGTGATCTTAACAATTGCTTAAATTGCAGATACTGTGTCTGATCTGAATAAAACAGATTGTTATTGCCGCTTCCATAGACATCAGTGTGTATTATGCAATCTCTAAATGTATTTTGTGCTAGTAGGCACGTGTATATGTCTGAAGGCTAAATTAAACATTATGTGGTTGAAAGCACTGCACAGTTGCGATATGTGACAGGATTGAGTCTGTCTCTGGCTCAGTGCCAGCCAAAGCGCTGAATGTTCTAATCACACCGGTGTGATCGTATGCTGCAAAGAGTTAACAACATATGAAAAGTGCATTTAAGACATTAAGGACAGGCTGGAACTCTGCAATTGACGGAAATCCGCCGTAGACTCGCTGCAATTAACGGAAATCCGTCGACGGAGAACTTTAATCCATGCATATAGACAAAAATATAACTGTATATACATATATTAGTTACAAAACTGAATGGACATGGGTGACTGGGAGCAAATAATGAAACATAGAGAGAAATTCCTCTAGTATCGTTCAAAAATCACCTCAGGGTTAAAATAGCAAAGCGTTTCTGCAAATTCTGTTCAAAGTGTGACTGAAGATGAGCAAATATTTCGTATTTAATAACACATTTACATTCGTGTTATTAAATAGGCTAGATGCGTTTACTGTTATTGTGAAATATGGAGAAGATATGTCTGCTGAAATTTGAACATATTGTCTCGCTATTCTTATAATGTGGTGATATAATGACTTACCATCATCGCTGCTTCTGTCAGCGGTCACAGGAGGAGGTGTTCTTGTAGCCGGCTCCTCTCTCTCAGCCTGACCTCTGCGGCCTTTTATCCATCTCAGAAACCTCTTTTTCTTTTTCTTCTTCTTTCCTCCGTCTTTCTCGTTCGCGTTGTCGATTGATCGAGCAGGTAGTTGGTACACACTGCTATTATCGCTAGATTCGTCGGCTTTAACGCACTTGACAAAATTCTGACCCATCTTCAGTTAAGTAAACAGCAGCAGCAAGTTAACCGTAAGCGGATGAAAAGCAGAATGAGCAAAACAACAAGTGTCAGCGTCTATAAACGCTCAGAGTCGTTGTGACATCATCTTTAGAATTCTTCACGCTCGTGTTATCTGATGTGTATATTTGAATTAACCACAAAAAGCTTAGGCTTGTTCGACTTCATGCGGCGCAGCAAGATCCGACAGGCTGATGACATCAAAGAAACGCGAGAGCCATTCGAATAACCATAAAAAGTTCGGTTTCGAATCGCTCTCGCGGTACTTTGATGTCATCAGCCTGTCGGATCTTGCGGCGCCACATCAAGTCGAACATGTCTATTCTCATCCAATTTGAACCAAGTACACCTGTCGGTTTCATTCACTTGTATTAAGAATTCACTTACCGTTTTTAAATCGTGTTTATTTATAACACATTTAAAAGTCACATTTTCGGCAATTATAAACTATAAATCACCATATCAACAGTTATGTTATTGTTTATTTACAATTTATCGGCATGTTATTTATGTATAAGTTTTTTGTAGCAAGTCTCAAGTCTTCAGATGTTAATAAATTATGAATTTCTTAGAAAATGACAAGGGTTATGGTACCAACATAATTGTTTGTAAATAACATGAAACAATATGATGATTTCATTGATATTTAATTATGAATTTCATTTGATTGAACATTAGTCATCCACCATCACTTCTCCCTGGCACATAAAGCAGCAGTCTGGGTCCTCCACGCAGCCATAAAACCCGTCAAGACAACCACGCTTGCCCTTTCCATAGTACCCAGAGAAGAATTTGAAGATGGTTTCACATTCATCACACACTTTTATCTGAAAAGGCACTCGGAATTCAGCCTTGGATGTTGGCATCATTTCTCCCCAGTTTACAACACCTGTAGGGAAAAACACAAACCAGAATTTTTTCATATACACATCTAAGATTTTATGTTAGCCATGATATTTCTTTAGGAATGCAATAAGCAAGATTACATAAAGCCAACCTTTACGCCAAGGAGGCCTTGCGCATACTTAATTGCTCACATTCAAACTTTACACAATACTTACTGTCAAGCCAGGCATAGTGTGCCTTCTCTTGGAACAGGGCTCTGTTCACAATCTCCTGAAAGCGACTGCATGTAAGGGAAAGATTCAGGTAGGCAGAATCGCCATCCAGTAGCACGACTTTCAGGAGTATCTTTCCAAGACGTTCATGGGTAACTGCAAAGTATTTATGAAATGATTAACCCTTTATTTGCTTCAACATAATATGATAGCATTCCAGCAGACAACTCGCATCCAAAAGTTGCACTTCTGGAGTTATTTTTGCCTTTTTTGCCTAAAAGTATAGCAGAAAAGAAGACACATACATACGTCTCATACATTCTTTTCAGTTAGCCTCGTCTTCCTTTTTCTTTGCAGTCTTTCTTCATCAGACCTGAAATGAAAAGTAGTTAAGGACAGGTATGAGTAATGCAATTCTTTCAAATTATATAAATAAGCCAAGCCTTTGGTGATAGACACTTTAATGGTTTGTATAATGTAATAGTGATAGGTCAGCAAAAATCAAGTACATAAATGTGAATTAAAGCAAACACCTCAATGGGAAATTCTCTAAAAGCAGCAGACACCACCACCTCCTGATGCCTGGCATGTCGGTCTAAGATAGAAAAAAAGTTTAAAAAAAACTTAACATGGAAGTTTATCATTGCCGATTTCACATACCTCCGTAAAATCCAAATTCCCTGCCGTCACCAAGCTCAGTGAATACTGAAAAGGTAATGATTACAAAATACATTATTTTGCTCTACACTGAATAAAAGTCTAGCAAGGAACTAATCAGTTCTGTTAAGTTACCATCAGGATAAAGATGCCACAGCTGTTGCTGGAATGTTGTTCTGGAAGGCCCTGTTCAGGGTTCTTACACCTTTTCCAACATCAAAATCCAGCACTTTAAAAGCACTTTTAATGTGTGTTTTTATACTTTCCCAGTCACTTACAACTGCGTTAATTACATGCTGACATACATATACTGTATGTTCCTTTGTAGATAATCCATAGTTCTACTGTATGCCAATTATATGTAATTATACTATATACTAACTATACTAAATTTATTCCATAAAAGACTTGAGCAAATTGTCATTTAACTCACAAAGCAGACATCCTATACAGTACTGTGGGCACTTATTTGTAATTGATATGATTTGACCACATAAAATAACACAAAAGAAACATGGAAAGAGCATGGGTGCGAATTATAGGTTGCCGCCGCATCACAAATAGAGAATCGATCAAGTTTTTCTTTAAATTTAAAACAATTTTTGCTCATTAAAATGCAATTAATATAATACTGTTCCTATGTAATTTGTTTTGAAAATTAGTCACCAAATGTGGGAACAGTAGGTTGTAAGCTTTCAAATGATATATTTAGTTTGTCAATATTACTTTAGGATAAGACTAAGGTACTGCTTTAACAGTATGGAAAATGCCCCACCTGTAAATTTGTGACAGTTCAGAAGAAAAAAAATGAACTGGTTATCATATCTATTTCAATCTTAAAGATATTTGTTTAACATTACGTTATAAAAGTTCCCTTGATTGTATTTTGTTCAAACTTTTGTGTAGTGTTAAAAAACTAAAACAGGAATGTATTTCTCTGTTTCAATACACAGCCACTAGATGGCGCATCTACGCCATTTATACCACACAGCACCAAACCCCCACCCAGTCACAAAAACATTTTGCACTTTACGCGGGTGATCCCAGCGAGCTAAAAAAAAATTAAAAAATCTTTATTTATACGAAAAAAATCTAATCCCTGATATCGTTAACATCGTATTGGCACTTTGTTGTTTGATGAAAGAAAGAATTCGCGACACTGCAGAATTCAGTCGGTGAGCACACACACACAACTTGACGTAGTTTTTAAGTAAGATAGGCTAATTTCTGCCCGAGTCCCTGTTCATTTCCGACCATATCTGGCAAAAAAAGACCTACAATTACACTCTACATCCCTCCCGAAAATTAAGTAGTTCGCGAATTTTTCCATCTACCTTAAATTTAATTGGCCTAATCGAAAATATCGAAAAACTTACCTTTCATGTGGCTTGAAAGTAGGGCTGCACGATATTTTATTGAGGTACCACTAAATCCTATTGCAATCGAGCTGGCTGCGATATGCAATGTGTCAATATTTTTTAATGCGTAGCTTGTCCGTGAAGCACGGCTCTGGGATCAGTAGGAAATGCTGCTCGATCTAAAAGCAGTGCGAGTTTGAGTCGCTTATAATGTGCATTTGAAAAAGCAACACCCGTCAAACATGATCATTATATACTTTATTATCATAAAAATACCTGAGGAGGCTTGAGTAACAGTGATAAAAAGATGTCCATAGGCATAGATTCTAGAAGGTGTCATGGTCTCTTTCTGCAGTGCGTATTTGGAGTTTCCGCACGAGAGCGCCCTCTGGCTTTCGGATGCAGCAGCATTTTCCCGTACTTCACTCAAAAGCTGTGCATAAATCACGTGACATTATCGTCGGTTTATCGTGACAGCCCTACTTGAAAGCGCAGCTGGCCCCATGGTGAAGAGCTGCACGTCCTTTTTGCATACTTTGCAGGTGGCCACTCAAGGATTTGGTCCACGTTTTAGCCATAATTTGTAATTTTCGTCCTCCAGCCAACGAGCATTGAAACGGCAAACGCCCGGCATATTTTCATCTCCTACTCTGCTCCACCAGAGGGCGCACATCCAAAAGACTGGCAGATAACATTATAGCCACGCGCCGATTTTTTTCGTATTTTCGTTATGTGCAAAATGTATATTTTATTTCAAAAGAAAAATTCGCCGTAAAATTGCGAATTATTATGAAAGCAACGAAATTAAAGTTTTAGGCAGTTTTAAGCACTTGATCCCAAATCCAATCACTTTTCTAACCTTAAAATGACTATATTCAAATTCAATCATTTTACAGGATTTAAAGCACCCTTACGAACCCTGCCTGTTGATATTGCCAAGAACAGTGTTTAAAGTGCCTTGAAAAAGAAAAAAATCCAATGCTTTTACAGATATTTATTAAAATGACTACTTGTACCGTAACATCGGAGACGCAGTATTCATACCAAGGTCCAGGAGAAATGATTTGTGCAAGGTTTCTGAGGTGACAAAGACAATTACTTAACACTGCACCAACCAAACGAATATACAAGTGAAATTAAACGTGGGACAGAACAAGAATTTTTACCTCAAAAACCCCTTAAATAAACGTACTAAAAACCAAAGTCAGATGAACAAGTTGCATAAAAACCTACATGTGGCTAAGAACAACCACAATCTTAAAATGTGGTAAGGAACAACCTAATCTTAACTAAATGTAGTAAGAAACATCCACAAAGAACAACCACAATCTTAACAAAATGCAGTAAGGAACGACCACAATCTTAACAAAATGCAGAAAGGAACAACCTAATCTTAACTAAATGTGGTAAGGAACGACCACAAAGAACAACCACAATCTTAACAAAATGCGGTGAGGAACAACTCAATCTTAACTAAATGCAGTAAGAAACGACCACAATCTCTCAAATAGCAGTCATCCTCAACTTTGAAACAGTGTGACTGCGTTTCACTACACGTTAAATGAAAATTAAATAATACATACTGGCAAGTGTAGAAGTTGGTCTTCATTTGTCCTCATTGGCCATGTTGCAATTTGATACAAGTTGGCAGAAAAAACATTGACATTCTGTATGCAAAATTGAACAAACTTTAAGGCAAAACTGACAATTTTAAAGAGACTATAATTTTAGCATTTACGAAAGCAAGTATATTTCAACTAAGGAGTTACCGAAAAGGTCTGTTCACCCGAAAATCCAAAATCTTGTACTTTATGTACTTTCATAACTTTTTCCACACTAGAGAAGGGTGGACCAGTAACAGCATCCTGTTGAATACTAAAGAAGAGAAATGAAAGAAGAAAAAAATCTCATACATGTTTGAAACAGCTTGAGGGTGAGTAACTGGTGACAACATTTTTTGGGTGAACTATACCTTTAAGCAGCCTAAGTAATTTAGTCTCAAAATGAAGACTATTTCACCTGTGATTATGCTATGGTCTCTACCACCTTTAGGCAACAGTTGAGAACCTGCATTTAAACAAAACATAGAAACTCAATATAAACAACATGTATCATTTTTATATTAAAACAATGCTTTTAAACTATGTACCGTTCCCTCAACGTCTTTTTCCAGGCCAAGACAGCACAGGTCTGAATGTGTTAGCGTTGTGTTGTATACAGTTGCCAATGACTCATTTGGACACTTTTTGACATCCAAGGCATTATGAAGCTAAGATTCAAATAAATAAACAAACACATACAGTGTATTTATACAGAAATTCCAGTATTTTGGAGACCTTTCCTTAAAATTAACTTCCCAACTGCAGTTGTTTCTCATTTGGTATGGTTCCCCAAAATGTTTTGCTAGCTTTAACAAGGTTCAGGCTCGTTATGACAGGATCTGGACAACATTTCTGGTGACACTGTGACTGGATAGCTGTACGAAAGTAAGACACAAAACAATCACTTAAAGCGGCCCTGCAACGGTGTTTCATGCACTCCGACTTCTTAAAAATGTTAAACGTGCAGTCTTCTCATGCTTAACATAGTCAACTTGTCAAAAAATGAGTTGGGCGTATTACGTAGTATTTCTGTGCTCGATACACTCCCCCAGCGATCGTACAGGTTTCGGAAAGTTTTTTGCTAACATAAAACTGATTTGTAACAATTCTTCTTAGTCCCTTATTGGACAATTCTTCCAGAAAAGCATGCGGAACGCCCACTTGTGTGCAGGAGAGAGAGAGCATACATTCGCGAAGTTCAGGTGTTTGTTTGTTCACTGCATTTGGGTGATGAATGTTATATAAACGTTGGATATAACGCTGGATTTGGAGATCGTTTGAAATGGTGAGTGAAACTGATGTCTGTGTTTTGTTGCCAATGGGTGCGCACGTGCTTTAGTTCAGCCTCCCCCCACACGTGCTGTATGTTTTTGGAAACAATCGTAAAGCTGTATCTATCTTTTATAAATGCGATCAAACTAAATACTCTTTGAAGATACGAAGTATGCAATACTAATCTATAGGTACTCAAGATTAATATGAGATTGGCAGAAACCGCGTGTGTTACGCCCGCTTTAAAGTGAAATACCATAAACTATTTTTAAGTTAAAGAACATATCTAACCTTCATGCATTTCATCAACATTCACGGTTGCATTCAAAGTTTGAGTTGTCTTTGCATAATCTGGTGCCACATTTGGTTCTGGTCCTACGCATGTGATATAAAGACACGGTACAATTAATCGAAGAGAATGATTTTTTTTATTCACTTGCAACACATTAATAGAATATGTAAACATTACCAAGTATGGCTTTCCATTGGAATCTAACTGCAAATTATGATTGCCTCAGGAAGAAGATGAAACACTTCAAGAATTTGTCCAATTCCGTGCAAGGTTCCGATGGTGAAGGATGTTTCGTGCAAGAAATGTGCGCGCGGATGGTCTCAACATATTCATGAAGTAATTGTTCTTCTTTACTTCAGAAAACAGCTGTTCTGCACACTGACTGTTGATTTTTCCAGCCAGCTCGGGTACAAGACCAATCGTGCGCATGAACATCTCTCTCATCTTTACTATTGTTTTGGTGGAAGACGTCACACAGGCAGTAGTGGACGTGTTCAGAGGAACCCGTCAGTGGGTGGCAGTCAGGATCCACAGCTTTTTTGCTGTGAGCCAGCCAGGGAAGATGAACCTTTAACTTCCCTTCTTTTGCCTTCTGTATGTTTTCAGGTAAGGGGTCTTGAACTCTGCCCTCAAAGGGGTGGAAAGGTGGGTGAAGTTGTTTTCGCTTATTTGTGTGTGCCACTAATCCTCGAGGGTAATCATAAATTGTAATATTGGGAAAGTGTTTCCAAGACAACAGGAGGTCTGCAAAGTCACAGGGACTTTCTGCTCTCAAGTTAAATTTAACAGAATACACGATACCACAAGGACACATGATCACACCCACTCCTCCTAAAAACATACAAAACATTTAAATGACTACATTTTTTGAAAGATTAGTAAAACCATTAAAGATTAGAAAACCTTCACTCACCTGAAGCACCCCACACCTGTTCAAACACCTTATTGTACGTCACTCTATTTGACATTTTATCACAAAGTCTGAGAATGAGGTCCATTTTGGAACCAACAACGTCAACCCCACACTGCCGACACAGCTTTTTCAAATCTTCAACCTGATAAAATATAAAATGTTGAGTATAATCAACAAAACAAAATTACTAGAAAATATAATCCTAATATTTCTGAGAGAGCTTATACATACAATTGTGCTATGGTTTTGGCAGTAAACCAAAACCCATCAGAATGATTTAAATACCCATTTACCTTGAGGTGGGGCAGCTCGTCTCCAAGCCTTTCCTCAGTAAGAGGTACATCAATGTCACTTCCTCCTCCTGAAGAATGTACCTTTGCATTCTCGGTGTTTAATACCATCGTAGATTTTCTTGTTTTCGGACCTATCCATGGGGACCAGTAGTGGTAACTAGGTGGAACTGTAAATGGGTTTTCTTTGCCACCTTGAGAAGAAAAGTACAGCTATTTAATGCAACACACTAACCATAAAAAATGCACAACATTGAAAAAAGTAAAACTGCAACATTTAGCTCTTCTGCAATATGTTTTCTTTACTATGTAGCTATTCGAGTCAAAATTCCTAAACTTTGAATATTTTTCTCTTCTTTTCTAGTTTAAATATTGCAAATTCTATAATCAAGATGCATTTGCTAGAAAAGCAAAAAGTCTAGTTTCTAACAACAAATACCAAAACTAGGAAATGCATTTATTTTTCTAAAGAAAAAAAGTCTGCCACACTGCAAAATCACCAGTGTTAATTACACTGTGAGAGCTATTTTTAACACCTTTTGGGTGTATATATAATCCACACTGGCCCTAGTTAAATGTACACTTTTAAAAGTGTTAATGAATTAACACTTACTGACAGTTCAACATTTAACTCTTACGGAGTTAATCAGACATCTCATAGAAATGTTAATCCAACTCTTCAGAGAGTAAAACAACACTACTTTAGATTTAAATAAAATAAATTTGATAACAACTAGAAATGTTAATCTAACAAACAAATCGTTCAAATGAAAGTTGCTATGTATTGGTAAATTCATATTTAATTTTTTTACCAAAACACCAAAGGCAAAGACAACAGTCAAAACATTACACTGCCAATAAAACAGTAAAATATACTAGCGTTGTCAAAAATATTGATATTTCGATACGTATCGATACTGAAAAATCTGAAACGGTTCCAATACGCATGTCCCACGTATTGATACCAGCTGCGCGTTCCCACTCACTCTCTTTTTTCCGACAGTGAGTTGACACACACTGCACGTGAACGCTGTGTCAACAGAGCCCCGCCTCCTCTCACAAACTTGACTCGTTTGGAGCAGCTAAAAATTGTTAATGTTAGAAAAGATGGCCAGTGCAGAGTCTCAGTAACACATCTGGCGCTTGGTCAGAGGCGTATTAAGACCTCATGGTGCCCCTGGGCAACAGCCCCAGAGGTGCCCCCCATCAACCCACCTACCCACACGCAAGAATCCACTCATTAAAAGATTTATATATTAAAAGATTTTATAAGAATGAATCTCAGCAATTTACAATATACTATTTTACAAGAATTACACATTAACATGAAACTTTTGTAGAATAGAACACAAAAAACAACTCTTTTCATCAAGCATTTTTAACAGTTAGGCCTACTGTAGTTAAGGGGCACCTGCTTTGTGTTGTAATGTTACATTTCAGGTTTTGATGTAGTGAAAAAAAATCACTAACATTTTTTTAACAGGTGTAAATGTTGTGCGTGCCACAAAATGGGGGTACAGGGACACACACACACACACACACACGCACACACACACACACTACAGTTTGCATGTATGTATTCACATTAGGGGGGCAATGGAACAATGTACAGATTTTCAGGACATTGGGAATTTAATTCACCAAAGTGGCATTCACCAGATTACAATGTATAGCAAGGTTATTCATAAAAATAACATGAAACGTTATTGTTACTATTTTAACTGCTATACAGCTATTCAAACGCTCTTTTTAAGCACAGTATGTGTATATTCTTCTTACTAAACGATCACATAAGTACTAAGATAAAAGTGTACTCCACTAAAAAGGACACATATGAATTGATTGCTAGTGATGACACCGTTCTTCACTTTCACTTTAAAACCCAGGTTTAGACCTTAAATAGTGGCCTTACCTCCACATACTATTAGCATACATTATCGGCACTATAACATCTTATTTCTGAAGCATGCCATGTATACAGGTGCTGGTCATATAATTAAAATATCATCAAAAAGTTTATTTATTTCACTAATTCCATTCAAAAAATGAAACTTGTATATTATATTCATTCATTACACACAGACTGATATATTTCAAATGTTTATTTCTTTTAATTTGATGATTATAACTGACAACTAATGAAAATCCCAAATTCAGTATCTCAGAAAATTAGAATATTACTTAAGACCAATACAAAGAAAGGATTTTTAGAAATCTTGGCCAACTGAAAAGTATGAACATGAAAAGTATGAGCATGTATAGATTTTCCATAGATTTTCTATGGGGTTAAGGTCAGGCGAGTTTGCTGGCCAATTAAGAACAGGGATACCATGGTCCTTAAACCAGATACTGGTAGCTTTGGCACTGTGTGCAGGTGCCAAGTACTGTTGGAAAATGAAATCTGCATCTCCATAAAGTTGGTCAGCAGCAGGAAGCATCAGAAGCGTCTCGCCTGGGATAAAGACAAAAAGGACTGGACTGCTGCTGAGTGGTCCAAAGTTATGTTCTCTGATGAAAGTAAATTTTGCATTTCCTTTGGAAATCAGGGTCCCAGAGTCTGGAGGAAGAGAGGAGAGGCACAGAATCCACGTTGCTTGGGGTCCAGTGTAAAGTTTTCACAGTCAGTGATGGTTTGGGGTGCCATGTCATCTGCTGGTGTTGGTCCACTGTGTTTTCTGAGGTCCAAGGTCAACGCAGCCGTATACCAGGGAGTTTTAGAGCACTTCATGCTTCCTGCTGCTGACCAACTTTATGGAGATGCAGATTTCATTTTCCAACAGGACTTGGCACCTGCACACAGTGCCAAAGCTACCAGTAACTGGTTTAAGGACCATGGTATCCCTGTTCTTAATTGGCCAGCAAACTCGCCTAACCTTAACCCCATAGAAAATCTATGGAAAATCTATACATGCTCATACTTTTCATGTTCATACTTTTCAGTTGGCCAAGATTTCTAAAAATCCTTTCTTTGTATTGGTATTAAGTAATATTCTAATTTTCTGAGATTCTGAATTTGGGATTTTCATTAGTTGTCAGTTATAATCATCAAATTAAAAGAAATAAACATTTGAAATATATCCATCCGTGTGTAATGAATGAATATAATATACAAGTTTCACTTTTTGAATGGAATTAGTGAAATAAATCAACTTTTTGATGATATTCTAATTATATGACCAGCACCTGTATATACATTTATTAATCAGTGCTAATCCCCGCATTTTAGTCGCCGCTACAACAATGCGCTCTGCATCGTTCCCGCTTCCATCTGTTTGAAGATTAAAGTGTACACGAAAGACAACTCGCCTCATAACAGTCACTTGTGATTGGCTGAATGTTAATTCACTAACTAACCAGATAACATGGGCGGGAATATTGGCGGAGGTGTGTCGAAAAAGTGCGGAGGACAGAACCATTTTTATCTGAAAGTGGGGGTATCCCGCACATGGTGCCACGCCTATTTAGCGCAGATGCGTGATTTAAGTCTTAAAAAAACAAGTGCTTATGTACATTTATAAAAAATATATATTTTGTATTGCGGGTTTATTTGGTGCCCCTAAAGTCTTGGTGCCCTGGGCACTTGCCAATTGCCCATATGGTTAATCCGCCTCTGCGCTTGGTGAACGCTCGTTTACGCTTCCCATGTTTACCGTCGCGCTCTATGTATGTGCGCTGATCAATAATTTCATCCACTCGTTTTATTCGCCCTGGTTATATGTTGTTTATGTTTTTACAGAGTCTCCGCAACAGTTCTCATGTTTAATGCACGCGTTTCTGTCTTTATGTGCGCTCATCAATGGTTTCATCCACTAGTCTCGTTCGCTCCGGTTAAGTTGATGTTAGAAATGATGCTGGTGTGGGTAAAGTCTCCGCAACAGTTCTCGCGTGTGATACACGTTTGCACTTCAGTGTTTACCATAGCGCTCCAATGATTTCATCCACTCTTCTCATTCGCTCCGGTTAAACCTTGTTAATGTTAGAAAGATGGCCAGTGCGGAGTCTCTGCAACAGTTCTTGCGTTTAAAGTTTGCGTTTCTGTCTATATGTGCGCTGATCAATGATTAAATGTGAATAAAAGCCTAATTAAAAAAATTTAATCATGTAAATGTAGGCTATTAACTAACATTAACGAACAAAGAATGAGCAATACATTTGTTCAAGTTTTTTTTTAATCTCTTTTAAATGTTAGTTAAAAAATACAACTATTTATGTAAGCTCTGGTCCATTAATACAACTTTGATTTTAAATAATAAATGTATTAGTAAAATGAACATTAGATTAACAATTAATAAATAATGTAAAAATATACCTCATTGTCTAATCTTGTTCAACTTAACTTTAAATAAAATGTAAAAAATGTAGGGCCTTATTGTTATGGACGTTTTTTCCCATGGTATCGAAAATCTATATTTTTTTAGGTATTGTATCGAAGTAAGAAATTCCAGTATCGTGACAACACTAAAATATACAGCATACTGTACATAAGTACTCTGAATGGCTTCATCACATATAAACATCAAGTAGAACAATGTGTTCTTTGTCTTACTACACTGCCTATAAAAACAATAAAAAGATACAACAAACATGGACCAAATGTGCATATGTACTCTGAATGGTTTCAACACATAAACATCGAGTACAACATGTGTTCTTAGTCTTACAATAGTTTAAACACTACACTGCCAATAAAAACAGTGAGAAGGCATATGGATCAAATGTGAATATGCACTCTTAATGGTTTCAAAAATGTGTTCACTCTTACAACAGTTAAAACATTACACACAACATACATATTCACATTCGCTCCATATGCACTTTGAAGGTCATAGGGTTTATAATGCTGAAGATTATCAGCTTTAACAACTGCATCCAATTCATTACCATCAACCACTCTGAATGCATTATAATGCTCACTGAACAACTCTGTAACAAGTTTTTCAAACACAAAATAAACATTTTCACCCAAAAACGAAAAACGAAAGTTCATTTTTGATCTCTGTGCATATACAGTGAGGGAAATAAGTATTTGATCCCCTGCTGATTTTGTAAGTTTGCCTACTTACAAACAAATGAAGGGTCTATAATTTTTATGGTGGGTTTATTTTAACTGATAGACACAGAATATTTAAAAAAATCAGGGGAAAAAAATGTTATATAAAGGTTATAAATTGATTTGCATTTCAGTCAGTGAAATAAGTATTTGATCCCCNCAAACTCGCCTGACCTTAACCCCATAGAAAATCTATGGAAAATCTATACATGCTCATACTTTTCATGTTCATACTTTTCAGTTGGCCAAGATTTCTAAAAATCCTTTCTTTGTATTGGTCTTAAGTAATATTCTAATTTTCTGAGATTCTGAATTTGGGATTTTCATTAGTTGTCAGTTATAATCATCAAATTAAAAGAAGTAAACATTTAAAATATATCAGTCTGTGTGTAATGAATGAATATAATATACAAGTTTCACTTTTTGAATGGAATTAGTGAAATAAATAAACTTTTTGATGATATTCTAATTATATGACCAGCACCTGTATATGGTTGTTTGTTTATAGTCTTTATAACGTCGTATATAAAAGGTAAAACAGTTAGCTATAGTTTTTAACTATTTAACTTAATTTTTTTTTAATAAAACCGTACCAATCCTTTACATCCTGCTCAAGTCGCGCTGGCAAAGTTGATATCGGCTTGATCATCTTCATTTTACGTATCAGATTCAGGCTCGAACCGATGACATTTGATCACCTGTCAGGAGAATTGCGTGCAAACATGATGTTCCGAATATGGTAAGAGGCGTTACATTTCCGTGAAACGCTTGCAGTATTCGACAAATCACTACACACTGGTTAACTGGCCAATCATAGCACACCTCGCTTTTCAAAGTGATGAGCTTTGTAAAAAATCAGCGCGTTTCAGAGAGGCGGGGGCAAAGAGGAGATACAAACATGCACGTTATGTGGAAAATACAGCGTTTTTGAACCTTAAATCCTGTATGCACATTACATTACATCTAAAACAAACCATAATATTCATTTTAGCCATGTCATATGACCCCTAAAAACATAGTGCACTTTGAACAGCTCATCCAAAGCACCCAGAGAACCAGCCATTTGACATGGGATAAGCTTACTATCCAGAGCAATGTAGTAGTTGTCAATCTAGTCTTGACTCCTCCCCCATAGCTAGAAGATATGGTTGATGACTTTGTCTTTTCCCTAGATGCTCATCAATGCTGCAGCATGACTACAAGGAAAAACAATCAGTCTTAATCCAAATTTGCCAGGTAATAAGAGATACCTAAATAGAACACAAAAAACCTCGTTATGTTAATACTGTATTTGCAGAACAATGTGTCACGTATGCATGTAAAACAACTTTATTTTGGGAGCTTGATGTTAATGGCATTATACAGAGTATGCATACCATTAACATCAAGCTCCCAAAATAGAGTATGCATACAAGCACACAACTACAAAAATAAATCAAATCAGTTCTAGCCTTATTAACATGACATGGCAGCCTCCTATAAACAACACAAAAATGTTTTACAATTAAAATATTTAAAATTTCTTTTCTTCAGATAAAGAGTTCGGTATATGCCGATCATAGCATTCAATTGGTATTCGATTGGTACTAGCTACATTTGGAAGATCTCACAAAGCAATTTTTCTTTTTCTCATCACAGGACTCCAGAACGCAGCGACATTTGGAAATTATTTTGACACAGTGCGATCATTTGGACCTGCAAATTTGAACTTCTTTCTGCTTTTACTCAGATGCATCATTAAATTAATGCTACAAGTACAATACTGCTCAAGTCGTAACATGTGTCGCGACACGCCTTTACATATACAGAGCATAAACAGTAGGTTATGTCTTAAATCAATGTAAGCAATGCACAATGGACACTTTGTAAAATGAATATTTGTTGTGCTTGTTTATTTGATTCTCTATTAAAACAATTATAAACCAAATTACTGCAAATAACATAACCAAGGCAACATCTGTGCTATTACATAATCTGAAAAAGGTTACCAGTGAGCTTACATATCAGTTATATAAAGCTTGAAGCATAGGAATTGACTGATCATGACATCAAAATTGGAATTGTATCTCACTGTTGTTTCAATGAAGAAGACACTGATTCATCCACCGGAATGGCACAGATTACTGCCTCGACTCACATTTATTTATATTATTATTATTATTACATTCTCTATTATTCTACTCTATTACACTACATTATTTTAAGTATTAATTAAAGTACAGGTCAAAAATGACAGCAAATATTCAAATCTGTGAAAGAGACGTTGTTACTAGTGTTGTCACGATACTGGAATTTCTAACTTCGATACAATGCCTAAAAAAATATCGATTTTCGATACCACGGGAAAAAGCTTCCATAACAATAAGTTAATACATTTTTTACATTTTATTTAAAGTTAAGTTGAACAAGATTAGACAATGAGGTATATTTTTGTCATGAATCTCAGCTATGGACTATGGCAGGAAAGAACCCAATTGCAGGCAGCGGGAGTACAGGGAGAACAAAATACTTTATTTTAACAATAAACATAAAACAAAAACCCGCGATGGGGTGAAAACAAGAACAACATAACAATAAGGCAATGGAGACGTAAACTAACTAAACACTAGACTCACATAGACTTGACAAGGACTAAACTAAACTAAACACTTACTACAACAGACGAAACAGCAACAAGAGGTACAGGCATTACGGGGAACGAAGAACGCACACCATACACATACAATGACCGACACAGGACAATGAAACATGAGGGTATT